>NW_024426552.1:63432851-63499932 GCF_017311325.1 Ursus maritimus | reverse complement strand
AACCTAATCTATTGTTTCTGATTAGTTCCATAAGTATTTGTGAAGCACCTACCCCATGTCAGGCACTCTCAACATTTATTACATAAAAATCTAAAGGTGAAGTCATTGATTTTAAAGTAAGTTCATAGTCTGGGAAAGAAGCGTTACAAGCAGGTAAACAAATAACTATAATACAATGTGACAAGAGCACTAATAGAAATATGCATGGAGTACTGTAGGAATGAAAATGAATTAATCTTATGAGGTGGTCAGAGAAAGCTGCAAAGAGTGAGAGTTGATGTTTGAGCTGAAACTTGATAAGAAGGAGAAGGACATTTCAGACATAAAACAGCAAAAAGCATATCATATACAGATACCTGCCAAACATCAGCAACCCTGGACTATTACCCTTTTTCTAGTGAGGATCTGCAACAATGTTGAGGAGACTTTTCTTTTAAACTTTCAAACCCAAAGCCTCGATCATACTTCCTCTTTTCTAGATCAGCCACTGCTGAGTTCAGACTCCAGGGCTCCTATACACCCTCTGTCTGAAAGAAATCCCTTCAGATTCTAGGGTGAGTCCTAAAGTGCTTCTAAAAGGAGAGTCCTCTCAAGGAGAAGCCTAATGATTCTTAAGGTGCTTTATGTACTCCTTTCCAGAGAAAAGAAAAGGAAACTTAATCTCTGAAAAGCTCCCCTGCTACATATGATCCTTTCTTTTCAGAACATTTAGCCTCATCCTTGACTATTAGATCAGATTTGCCTAGGCAGATTTTAAAAATTCCAATGCCCAGCAGCACCCCAAACCGGTTAAATCAGAATTTCTGAGAGAATCCAGGTATCAGTAATTTTTAAAGCCCCAAAGATGATTCCAATGTAGCCAAGGTTCAATTATCACGATTCAGAAATTATAGGATTTCCCTCACTTATACAGATGTTTATCATAACTCTCAGTTTCTCTGTCAAGATTAGGGATTACCTGTTGATTAAGAGGTAGAATGAACAAACATTGCTTTTATTCATTCCCAAAGTTAAATTCTTGTTTCTTCCTGTTTTGCTGATCTCAGTCATACAGTTCTCTGGTTTCCTAATGTTCTCCTCTGATGTGTGTTTTCTCTCGGCTCATGGCCTTGGGTTGGAAGACAGGTTGGTCAAGTGGGCGTTTAAGAGAAAGGTCTGCAGCCACCCCACCTTGGTTGACATTTCTTCTGTAGCTAGAGTTCCCTTTAATTTAAGGATGCAGTCCTGGGGCGCCTTGGGTGGCTCAGCTGTCATTAAGCCGGCCTGCCTTCAGCTCAGGGCGTGATCCCCAGGGTCCTGGATAGAGTCTGCATCAGTTCCCTGCTCCACTGGGAGCCTGCTTCTTCCTCTCCCACTCCCTGCTTTGTCCCTCTCACTGGCTGTCTCTCTCTCTGTCAAATAAATAAATAAAATCTTTAAAAAAAAAAAAGGATGCAAAGTCCTTGTGCTTACCATTCAGAGGGTATACCTTGGAACAAAATGCTTGCAAAGTTACCTCTCCGCATCTGGTCTGGTCTCACGCCTGACTCATAGGCTTGAAATCTGACCATTGCAGGTCTTCCATTTGGCATAATCCCCAAGTGCTGATGTGGAGGGGATGAGGGGAATGGAGAGATCCTGACCCCAGGAGAGAAGGAGGAACTTCACATTCTTCCCTGGAGAAGATGGACGTTAATCAACTCTCATCCTGAGACATGAGGTTTGATCTGCGCATTCTCTTTCCCCTGAGTTGGATAGAACAGATCGTGGCAAGACAGAGTACAAGTAGGGCTGCACAGAGGAAGAAGAGGAGCCCAGTAGCTGAGTCCACCAGAGAAAGTCAGCAGCAGAGTGAGGAAGGGAGAAAATCAGAGTCCCAACAATCACAGTGCCAGTGACAAAATGGAGCCCAGACCAGGTGAAAGCCTGATTCTGCAATCCATTGAGTCAGAAAGAACTGATTTCTTCTCAATAACCAGCTAACACCTGGATGAAGCATCCTCACACAACTGTTGGCTCTAGCCAGCTGCTCATTGTCAGCATTGAAATAACATCATATAAATTCAGGCAGATGCCAAACCTGTGATTCACTCAGTGTCGGTTGGGCATATACAGTAACTGGATGACTTCTAAGGCCCTTTTCTGGCTTTTTAATCTTGGAGATTCTGTGCTCCCAAGTGATTACCATGAGCCTGGCATGTCCCAGAAAAAGTACACCCAGGAGAATTTCCAAGGAGCTTTGTGTTCAGGTGCCACTGTGTTTTAGGGTGAAAATGAGGGCTCACTATGCTAAGGGGAAGAAAATTACCAAGAGGCAATTTCCAACAAGGGGTACTTGCTTTCCTGTGTGCCCATTCTTCCTAAGCAGTCCTCTAAACAGCATGTGCACATAGGACCAGCATCTCTGATCAGTCCCTATCCAGGCAATGACATTTTTTCTGGCAGCAATCTGGCTCTTTTATTCTGATTGCCCATAGATAGTATTCCCTTAGGGATTCATACTATAGAAGGCATACCCACCTCCCATTGCTTAGCAATCTGTCCACCCTTCTGTGGCTTTCTAAGCTTTACTCGTTCAAAGGCACCATGGTGCTGGTTTATTCTATTTCTAATCCCTCCAGGTAGTAAACACTGCTGCCAGGTTCCTTTCTGGACTATAATCAGATGTAGCAGAGAACTCAACGGAAATAGGAGGCTTGTGTAAGGATCGGAAGAGACCATGTGTTCCCCCACATGCATAACAGGTCTCTGTTCTCATGCTGAGTAGCAGCTGCAGCACCACCCTATCCCCATCAGACCTTCTTGCTCATTCTCTTTAATCCACTTTATTCTGACTGTTCCTCTTCCTAAGCTAACAATAATTCAAAATGATTTCGCATATAATCTCCTCACATCATGGTGCAGCATAAACAGTGAAATCATAATAGAAAGGAAATAGAAATACTGCTTACACAATTCTTTGTCTGTCATGTGAAAAATTAGGGAAAGTATCTTAAAATATCTCACTTCTAATCATAAGAGGGGAACATCGATAGAGCTTGGAATACAAACACTTGTTTGTTTTTAAATTTTTTCTACTCATCAATTTTCTTACAGTAAAATGTCTGGTTAATAGGAACCCAACTACTGAGGCTGGGTTCACTGAGGATGTTTTCTATGGCTCTGTTTTTAGAAGTGACACAAAGAACAAGAAAAAAAAATAGACACTATGGATTTAAATTTTCAAAAGAGCAACTTTTAGCACATCCTGAAGTTGATAATGAACCAGTGCGATCTTAAACTTCTGTTGTGTATATCATCTGTAATAAGTGATGGACAGTCACAAAAATTCATTCGCTCTACAAAATTCTCGAGATCTCTTGAAGAAATATTACATTCTCTGATAATACCATGTCTTCATATTACCCAGAGTTATGGAGAAATAACTGAGTCGAAATGGGAATTACATGTCATTACTTTTGTCATGACTGTGGATAGCACATCTCTCAGATGAGAACTTCAAATTCAAGGCAAAAACTCAAAGAATTCTGTATTGAGCCAGAAAAAAAGAACCTTTGCTTTGAGAGGAGTTGGGAAGGCCAGTTAGGCCAGTTTGGGCAGTTTGGAAACAGAATATAAATCTGGACCCTAGAGTCCATAAGCAAGACAAGACTGGAATTTGATGGAAGGTAGAAAGACACTTATGAATTGCACCATACCCTTCAGACTATAAAGTGCATTTATTTTAGGATAAAGAAATTTGAGATCCAGATAAGTTTCTGCTATCTCTTCATTGCAACTCCTTAAGACCAAAAATATATTCTGTACCTTAAAATTTATATTATTGTAAAGGTCTTTTATACTCATTCTTATCTACTTTCTCTCATTCCATTATAAGTTACTCCTTCATCCCTTTATTATCTTTTTAAAAATTGTTTTTCCTACTTTGTATAATGTAACTTCTTCGTTATAGCCCTTGGATTTTGGACTACATCTCCTGCTCTATCGCCCACTGTTAAGTGGTTACATTTACTAGATGGAAACCACTGTTATGTTCAGATTCTAGATGTAAGGTTGAGAATTTTCCCTTAACTAAATTGGCAAGAAAAGTACTTTACAGTATCATTACACATTAATATTTAGTACCATAGAAAATAGTAAAGGAGCCTGAAGACTGAAATGCTAACTTTGGCCCAACAACAAAAGTGGCATGGTAAAAAGAGTGGTGTGCTCTCTCTGACAGAGATTCTGATAAGTGAATATAAATGGCAAGGAGATTTATTTATAATGGTTTGTAAGCACATAGATAAAGACCACCATCAGAAGCCAGCATGGGATCCTAAAAAAAAAAAATATTTTCTTTAAGATTAGAAGTCTGCTAAGCAAAAAGGAATCCTTAAAGACAAATTATGATTTCAGTAAGTCTCTTAGACATGATGATTTGGTGTGAGATAAGATGATGGTTTAGTATAGTGGTCTGGAAATTTCTTTAGAATGTGTCTACTCTCTCCCACTAGACTGTGAGCTCAATAACAGAAAAGAGCATGTTTTATATTTCTTTGTATCTCTGGCACTTAATTCAATGCTGACAAAATCCAAATACCAGCCTATTTTTCCTAAATTCATAGACACTTTAACAAATCTACTCAAAATGAACTGCTTAATGGATGCAGATCTATCACAAAAGAATTTTAGTGATATATTTTAAATAATCTGTGCATGCCCATTATTCCGTTTTAATACTCTATGAATAGCAATTTAAGATTTTAAAGGCAAGTAATCCAATGCATAAGAATCAGAAACTAGTAACCAGAAAAGGGACAGTAGCCTAATATCTCAAAATGCTTAACAAAATGTTGTATACAGAGTATATGATAGCTATTTTCTTATATATATTTTTAAAAATTAATTATGCCATTCTCAAGTTTTAACATCTATGGTGGTTGGGACAACTAAATATTCTCATTTGGCCTCCCACCTAAATACCATACAAAAATTAACTCAAACTGGATCAAAGACCTGCATGTAAGTTTTTTTTTGGAGGGGGAAAAGATGGCGAGGAGTAGGGGACCCTTTTTCAGCTGGTCCACTGAATCGAGCTGAATATCTACCAGAACATTCTGAACACCCACGGAAGCCTGAGACGCAGGAAGATAATCCGATCTCTACAAACGAACATCTCCAGCCCTGAGTATTGAGGTACAAAGCAGGGAGCCGTGAATCCGCACAGATATCAGAAGATAAACAGAAGGCGGAGGGAGCTGACATGCTCGGGCACCGGGAAGCAGTAGCCACCTGCACTGGGAGCGGGTCGGACTTCGCGGACCGGCACCCGTGGGAAAGCAGACTGAGACCGTGAGCCCAGGAACACACGCACGACCAGACTGAAAACTGGAGCCCGGAGTACTCACTGAACCGGACTGAAAGTGGGAGGTCGGAGCGCGGGCGTGCGCCAAACTGAAAACCAGAGCTCCAGACGTCACTGAACTGGACTGCTATCAGAAGCTCGGGAGCCCGCGCGCCACCAGACGGAAAACCGGTGCTCCGCAAGCACAAACCACACTGAGACAGGGAACTCGGGAGCATGGGAACTGGGGGCAGCTGGTGGTGTTAGGAAGCACAAAGGACATAGACATGCCAGCCCTGGAAGCAAGTGCTGGGAGAGTGGCTGTGGGGCGACATCCCAGGACGCTGTGGGGTTTTTAGCAGCACCGATGGAAAACAGAGTTAAAGTGGCCAGGAGAGCTCAGTGGAGAGGATTACTGTGATCTCTCTGTTCTGAGACAGAGGCTAGGATTCGGCCACTCCAGCTCTGACTCTCAGAAAGGCACAGAAAACCACCAGGGAAAGCAACCAGAGAAAAAAGCCCAGAAATACCGGTTCACATTGTGCCCATCCCCATCCCCCCTTGCAGGGGACGGGGTAACTCTTTTCCAAACAGGGTTGCCAGAGTATCAGTGCAGCAGGTTCCTCCACCAGAAGGCAGGCTGAAAATCAAGAAGCCCACATCCCTAACGTCCCTATAAAACAAGTGTACACTGCCTGGTCCTGGTCAACAATTTGGGATCTGTGCATCCTCTGCAGCTTCCCTCATCAGAATGATGAAAAGGAGAAATCACCCCCAGCAAAGAAAAGATATGAGTCTGTGGCCTCTGCCACAGAACTGATGGATATGGATATAACCAAATTGTCAGAAATGGAGTTCAGAGTAACAATGATCAAGATGATGTGTAGGCTTGAAAAAATAACGAAATACTAATGAGAATATAGAATCTCTAAGGGTGGAAATGAGGGTGAATCCAGCAGAAATTAAAAATGCTATGAATCAAAATGCAGTCTAAACTAGACACTCTGGATAGCCAGGTAAATGAGGCAGAAAAACAAATTAGTGAATTGGAAGTGGGAATGGTAGAAGAGAAAGTAAAACAGAAACTTGGCTCAAAAAATCCAATATCAAGAATGTGGATTACAGGAGATTACTGACTCAAGGAAACGTTCCAATGTCAGAATCATCAGCATCTCCAAGGGGTGGAGCAAGAGAGGGGTCTAGAAGAGATATTTGAACAAATTGTAGCTGAGAACTTCCCTAATCTGGAAAAGAAACAAGCAATGTATCCAAGAGGCAGAGAGGACGCCTCCCAAGATCAATGAGAACAGACCTCACACCACATCACGTCATAGTGTAATTTGCAAATATTAGATCCAAGGATCAGTCTTTAATCAGCCAGGGGAAGAGAATCCTCACGCACGGGGAAGAATATCAGAATAACGTCAGACCTGTCTACAGAGACCTAGCAGGCCAGGAAGGGTGGCAAGGTATTTTCAAAGCTCTAACTGAGAAGAACATGCAGCCAAGGATCCTTTATCAGCAAGGCTGTCATCAGAATTGATGGAGAGATAAGGACCTTCCAAGACCCGGCAGAAACTGAAGGAATTTGACCACCAAGCAAGCCCTACATGAGATATTAAGGGGGTTCTATAAAAGTAAAAGACCCCAAGAGTGATACAGAACAGAAATTTACAATCTATAGAAACAAATATTTCACAGGCAACACGAAAACATTAAAATCATCTCTCTCAATAATCACTCTCAATGTGAATGGCCTAAATGCTCCCATAAATGCCACAGGTTGCAAATTGGATAAAAAGACATTACCTATCCATTTGTGTCTACAAAAGACTCATTTTGAATCTAACAATACATCCAGACTGAAAGTGAAGGGATGAAACCATTTTTCATGCCAATGGACCTCAAATGAAAGCTAGGTACCAATTCTCATATCAGACAGATTCGATTTTAAACTAAAGACAGTAGTTAGAGATACAGAAGACACCTATATTAATCTTAAAGGATGTATCCAACAAGTGTATATGACAATTATGATATCTATGCCCCCAACAGGGGAGCAGCTAGATACACAAGCCAACTCTTAACCAGAATAAAGAGACATATAGATAATAATATGTTAATAGTAGGGGACCTCAACACTCCGCTGTCAGCAATAGACAGATCACCTAAGCAGAAAATCAACAAAGAAACAAGAGCTTTGAATGACATACTGGCCCAGATGGACCTCATAGATATATATATAGAACACTACACCCCAGAACAACAGAATACTCATTCTTTTTGAGTGCACATGGAACTTTCTCCAGAATAGACCATATACTGGGTCACAAAACAGGTCTCAACCGATACCAAAAGACTGAGATTATTCCCACATATTCTCAGACCACAATGCTTTGAAACTGGAACTCAATCACAAGGAAAAATTTGGAAGAAACTCAAATACTTGGAAACTAAGAACCATCCTGCTCAAGAATGATTGGGTAAACCAGGTAATTAAGAAGGAGATTAAACAATTTTTGGAGACCAAAGAAAATGAAAACACATCGGTCCAAAACCTATGGGACACTGCAAAGGCGGTCCTAAGGGGAAAATACATAGCCATCCAAGCCTCACTCAAAAGAAGAGAAAAATCTAAAATGCAGTTTTTATATTCTCACCTCAAGAAGCTGGAGCTGGAACAGAAGAACAGGCCTAATCCACGCACGAGAAAGCAGTTGATCAAGATTAGAGCAGAGATCAATGAATTAGAAACCAGGAGCACGGTAGAGCAGATCAACAGAACTAGAAGCTGGTTCTTTGAAAGAATAAGTAAGATTGATAAGCCACTGGCCAGACTTATTCAAAAGAATAGAGAAAGGACCCAAATTAATAAAATTGTAAATGAAAAGGGAGCGGTCACAACCAACACCAATGAAATAGGAAGGATCATTAGAAACTTTTATCAACAGCTTTATGCCAATAAATTAAACAACCTGGAAGAAATGGATGCCTTCCTGGAAATCTATAAACTACCAAGACTGAAACAGGAAGAAATTGATTATTTAAACAGACCAATTAATTATGAAGAGATTGAAGCAGTGATCAAAAACCTCCCCAAAAACAAGAGTCCAGGGCCTGACAGATTCTCCAGGGAATTCTACCAAACATTCAAAGAAGAAAATCCTATTTCCTGAAGCTGTTTCAAAAATAGAAACAGAAGGAAAACTACCAAACTCATTCTATGAGGCCAGTATTACCTTGATCCCCAAACCAGGCAAAGACCCCATCAAAAGGAGAATTACAGACCGATATCCCTGATGAAATGGATGCCAAAATTCTCAACAAGATCCTAGCTAATAGAATCCAACAGTACATTAAAAGGATTACATCATCATGACCAAGTGGGATTTATCCCTGGGATGCAAGGGTGTGTTCAACATCGCAAATCGATCAGTGTGATAAGTCATATCAACAAGAAAGAGTCAAGAACCATATGATCCTCTCAATTGATGCAGAAAAGCATTTGACAAAATACAGCATCCTTTCCTGATTAAAACCCTTCAGAGTGTAGGGACAGAGGGTACATTCCTCAATTTCATAAAAACCATCTATGAAAAGCCTACAGCAAATATCATTTTCTAATGGGGAAAAGCTGAAAGCCTTTCCCTTAAAATCAGGAACACACAAGGATGCCCACCTCGCCATTATTATTCAACATAGTACTAGAAGTCCTTGCAACAGCAATCAGAAAACAAAAAGGGATAAAATGTATCCAAATTGAGAAGAAGTCAAAATGTCTCTCTTCACAAATGACACTGATACTCTATATGGAAAACCCAAGATCACCCCAAATTACTAGAACTTATAGAGTAATTCAGTAATGTGGCGGGATACAAATCAATGCTCAGAAATCAGTTGCACTTCTATACATGCACAATGTGATTGAAGAAAGAGAAATTAGGAATCCATTCCATTTACAGTAGCACCAAAATCATAATTATCTCAGAATTGACTTAACCAGAGAGGTAAAGGATCTATATTCTAGAAACTACAAATCACTCTTGAAAGACATTGAAGAAGACACAAAAAGATGGAAAAATATTCCATGCTCATGGATCGGAAGAATTAACATAAGTAAAATGTCTATGCTACCCAGAGCAATCTACACTTTCAATGCCATTCCGATCAAAATACCAATGACACTTTTCAAAGAACTGGAACAAACAGCCCTTAAATTTGTGTGGAACCAGAAAAGGCCCTGAATCGCAAAGGAAATGTTGAAAAGGAAAAACAAAGCTGGGGGCATCACAATGCCGGATTTCGAGCTGTACTACAAAGCTGTGATCACAAAGATAGCATGGTACTGGCACAAATACAGACACATAGACCAATGGAACAGAATAGGGAACCCAGAAATGGACCCTCGGCTCTTTGGGCAACTAATCTTTGACAAAGCAGGAAAAAACATCCAGTGGAAAAAAGACAGTCTCTTCAATAAATGGTGCTGGGAAAATTGGACAGCTATATGCAAAAGAATGAAACTTGACCACTCTCTCACACCATACACAAAGATATACTCCAAATAGATGAAACGCCTCGATATGAGACAGGAATCCATCAAAATCCTAGAGGAGAACAAAGGCAGCAACCTCTTTGACATCGGCCACAGCAACTTTTTTCATGACACATCTCCAAAGGCAAGAGAAACAAAAGAAAAAATGAACTTTTGGGACTTCATCAAGATAAAAAGCTTCTGCACAGCCAAGGAAACAGTCAAAAAACTAAGAGGCAGCCCACGGAATGGGAGAAGATATTTGCAAATGACACTACAGATAAAAGATTAGTATCCAAGATCTACAAAGAACTTCTCAAACTCGATACACGAGAAACAAATGATCAAATCAAAAAATGGGCAGAAGATATGAACAGACTCTTTTCCAATGAAGACATACAAATGGCTAACAGACAAATGAAAACATGTTCAAAATCATTAGTCATCAGGGAAATTCAAATCAAAACCACATTGAGATACCACCTTATGCCAATTAGAATGGCAAAAATGGACAAGGCAGGAAACAACAAATGTTGGAAAGGAACTGGAGAAAGGGGATCCCTCTTCCACTGTTGGTGGGAATGCAAGTTGGTACAGCCACTTTGGAAAACTGTGTGGAGGTCCCTTAAAACATTAAAAATAGAGGTACCCTATGATCCAGCAACTGTCCTACTGGGTATTTACCCCAAAGATATAGATGTAGTGAAGAGAAGGGCCATATGCACCCCAATGTTCATAGCAGCATTGTCCACAATAGCTAAATTGTGGAAGGAGCCAAGATGCCCTTCAACAGATGACTGAATTAAGAAGATGTGGTCCATATATACAATGGAATATTACCCAGCCATCAGAAAGAATAATTACGCAACATTTGCATCAACATGGGTGGGACTAGAGGATATTATGCTAAGGAAATAAGTCAAGCAGAGAAAGACAATAATCATATGGTTTCACTCATTTATGGAACATAAGAAATAGTAGGAAGATTGGTAGGAGAAGGAAGGGAAGAATGAAGGGGGGGTAAACACAAGGGGGAATGAACCATGAGAGACTATGGACCCTGGGAAACAAACTGAGGGCTTCATAGGGGAAGGGGGTGGGGGCCTGGGATAGGCCAGTAATGGGTATTAAAGAGGGCACACATTGCATGGTGTACTGGGTGTTATATGCAAATAATGAATCATGGAACATTACAACAAAAACTAAGGATATAGTGAATGGTGATTAACATAACATAATAAAAAATTATTATAAAAAAAGACTGACATGTAAAAGCTAAAACTATAAATCTCTTAGAAGAAAACATAGGTGTAAATCTTCATGATCATGGATAATAGAATAGTTTCTTAGATATGACACCAAAAGTATGAACAACAAAAGAAAAAATAGATTAAAGTGGATATCATCAAAATTTTAAAACTTTGTGCTTCAGTGGACATCACGAAGGAAGTGAAAAGACAACCTACAGAATGGGAGAAAATATTTTCAAATCATACATTTGATAAAAGACTTTATCTAGAGTCTACAAAGAACTATTACAACTCAATAATAAAGGGACAAATGATATCATTTTAAAATGGGCAAAAAATTAGGATATACATTTCTCTAAAGAGTTATACAAATGACCAATAAGCACATTGAAAGATGATTAACATTATTAGCTATAAAGGAAATGTCAAACAAAACCACAGAGATACTACTTCACACCAATGGAATGAGTATAGTTTCGAAAAAGAAGAAGACAATAGCAAATATTGATTATATGGAGAAGTTGGAACCCTCATGAACTGCTGGTAGGAATAGAAAATGGTGCACTTTGGAAAAATTTTGGTAGGTTCTCAAACAGTTAAAATTAGAGACCCAGCAATTCCACTCCTACGGGAAATGAAAACATGTGTTCACTCAAAAACTTATATATGAATATTTATAGCAGCATTATTCATGATAGCCAAAAACTGAAAATTGTCTGAATGTCCATCAACTGATAAATGGATAAATAATATCCTTACAATGGAATATTTTTCAGCAATAAAAGAAACTGAAGAACTGACATATGCTACAACACTGATGAAATCTTGAAAATGTTCTGCTAAATGAAAGAATCCAGTCACAAAGGACTCATACTGTATGATTCAATTTATATGAAATGTCCAGAATAGGCAGATATATAGAAATAGAAAGTAGATCAGTGGTTGCCTAGGGATGGGGATGATAAGAGGATTGAGGGGTGATGGCTAAGAGGAACAGAGTTTCTTTTTGGGGTAATGAAAATTATGGTGATGGATATGCAACTCTGTGAATATACTAAAAGTCATTGGCTTGGATACTTTAAATGGGTGAAGTGTTTGGTGTGTGGATTATATGTCAATAAAGATATTTTAAAAGAAAATCTATGTAGGGCTCCCTATTTGCAGTAGACATAGAGATAGGCTGCCAAATCCCCCCTTCATGGAAGGACCTGCCCTGCTGCCTAGTTGTGAGAGCATAATCAGCAGATATCCTACAACTGTCAGCTCCCTCAGGGTTGGCCTTAGCTTCAGAGAGCTGCCTTGGCCAAGATTACAACATTCCCAGGGCAGTCAACAAGAGTATAAAGGCTTAGCCATTTCTTTTTCTTTTTTTTTTTTTAAGATTTTATTTATTTATTTGAGAGAAAGAGAGAGAGAAGGAGAGCACAAGCAGGGGAGGAATAGAGGGAGAGGGAGAAGTAGGCTCCCAGCTGAGCAGGGAGCCTGACTCTGGGTTTGACCCCAGAACCCTGGGATCATGACCTGAGTCGAAGGCAGACGCTTAACCAACTGAGCCACCCAGGTGCCCTAGGGCTTAGCCATTTCTCCTAAATGAAGGACAATTTTGGCTAGAATTACCCCTACAAGCTCCTTGCTGAGTTGGCTGAGACTTTATCAGACCTAATCTACATCACAGTTTGCTTTTCTTTCTACTCAAACTTGCTTCATCCTCTTTCTTTTCACTAGTATTGATCTCTAACCTTAAACCCCAAAAATATCTCAGCAACTGCTTCCAAGGAACCAAACCTGTGACAAGTAAATATGGCAGATTAGGCATCCATATATCTCAGGAACACCACCAGAATGAAGATAAAGTAATTTTGTTATTTTTTTAACTCAGTCAAAAAGAACAAGAAAAGAAATTTGGTTTATGAAGGAATAATAGTTGTCTTAGAAGAAAGAAAGAAATAGGGGCGCCTGGGTGGCACAGCGGTTAAGCGTCTGCCTTCGGCTCAGGGCGTGATCCCGGCGATCTGGGATCGAGCCCCACATCAGGCTCTTCTGCTATGAGCCTGCTTCTTCCTCTCCCACTCCCCCTACTTGTGTTCCCTCTCTCGCTGGCTGTCTCTATCTCTGTCGAATAAATAAATAAAATCTTTAAAAAAAAAAAAAAAAGAAGAAAGAAAGAAATAACAAAAATGCTTATAGAGTGGGATACCAATGAAAAGTTGGTGACCTCTTCTATGGAACCTCTCAAAGGCTCAGAACTTGAATGGGAGTCCCTGGGGGCAGATGCAAAGAACAAAGCTGACAAAAAGGGACTGATTGAAATTAATATGCCAAATGGTTATAGCTCCCAGGTCTCCTTCTTTATCATTGCATAAGACTAGAAACTTATTTGTTGGAAAATGGATCAGGGAGAGACTCTGAATTTGAGGATGCTAGGATTACTAGAGGAAGAGTGAGTCTTGGAATGGAAAGGAGGTGAATAAATCAAAGTTTGCATGTTGAATAGGAAGACTGCTCCCTTTCAGTCTGTTTCCTCCTATAAACTATCTTTACAAAAGCCAGGGCATTGGACCCCAAAATTGGAAATTTTTTCTTTGTAGAAATTGAATGACTTCAGAGAAAACATAACTACCCAATACTGGCATTTGGGGGTCCTCAATGAAAAAACGATCTTGCTCTTCCATCACCCTACACTGCCCCCACACACAGAGATTCCAGTTTTATAGTTCTTCATTATTACATATGAATGGTCAGGCAAGGACTACCAGACATTTGAAGAAAACCTTCAATATGAAAAACAGAGCAAAACAAACAGAATAGAAAAAGCATAGAAGAAACTGAAAATACAGGGAGAAAAAAATTTTCCAAAAACAAAATACTCATAACTTAATATTTGTGGGGAAAAAAGAGAAGCTATTGCATATTATGAGTATAAAAATGGGGAGGAAAGAACAACTAGAGGCTAAGAGAGAACTTTTTATAAATAAAAATGTGATAAAAATTAAAGTACAGTAGAAGGCTCGGAAGACAAAGATGTGGAAAACTGTAAAATATAGAATAAATGACCAGATGGACAATCAAAGAGAAAGGATAAGAAAAAGACCCAGGCACCAAGACTCACAGAAAATAATAACATAAGAGATTTTTTAAAAATCTGAAAAAAATGAATCACAAAGGATTGGAAATCATTAGACTTTTTAATATCAACAGTGGAATCTGCTAAAAACTAACCTTCAAAACTCTAAGGGAAATTTTAGTGTTAAATTCTTTACTAAGTCAAATTATCATCAATTATGAGAATAGACTAAAGATATTTTTAGGCATTCAAAGATTCAAAACTAGACCTTCCAGGTACCCTTAGGATGCTTATGCGGGAATATGCCCCACTAAGAACAATAGAGTAAATTAGAAGTAAGAAGATACAGAATTCAGGAAAAATGAACCCCAATACAGGAGAACAGTGAAGGATGACAGTAGGGCAACTGGTCCAGATGAGTGCAGGAGACAAGGGCAGAGAGAGTTTCTCAAAGACAATAATAAATAAATAAATAAATAAATAAATAAATAAATAAAATTTATTAATTAACTGATAGGTTACTTGCTGCATTTGACCATATGGAAATAGTATTGTGAGATGTTTAAAATATATATGTATATCGTTTATAAAAGATAAATCCTCATCTATGAAGACAAGATATCAATAATGTTTAAGAATGATAAAATAATAAATAGCAGTCTGTGAATATAATTGTGAAATACATAAAATGGAGTAGAATGAAAAAAGCTAAAAGAAATGGACATGGTTGCCTCTGAGGAGCCTCCTCTAGAGATGGGGAGGGAGAAGTTGGCAAGAAATTGCTAAATTTTAACAATTTCACATCTCATATTTAAGTTTTTAAACTATTTGTTTATATTACTCTGACAAAAATAAAATCAAGTTGAAAAACAAAACCTATAAAGATTCCAAACTTCCTTGCATAGTGGATCTGAACTGTTGGGGGAGGTCATTAAGAGGACATGACCACCAACTGACCTGTAAGCTGGACCTGGGTAATCAGAGGTGCCTCACCCCCTTCTCTGTCCTTGGAATGTGCATTCTGCTTGCCTTTCCTGCAACTAGAAGCTGCTCCGAGGACATAGCCTTGAGACAGGAATGTAGTGTTGAGACCATCTGGATAGCATGCATGACTGAACCCAATTCAGGCCTCTATTAGAAACTTCTAAGATTCTGGCAGACGGGTGCAGAGATCTACTGGTCTTGTGGCTACCCAAGATAAGCCTCATCTGTAAGTTCTCTTGCTTATTAAATCTGCCACCAACCAATCAGGAGTGGACTGCCTCTTTCTTTAGTCTCTCCCTGCTCTCAGTGTATGGGGACTGACTTTAGATTACACCTGGGAAACTCCAGAACTTGCCGCCCAACCTAAACTATTTGTTATTCAAATTATGAAAAGGGGAAAAAGCATGAAATGCAGATTCAGTATCAAGTAAAACAGGATTCATAAGTTTCTCATAGGATTGTTGTGAAACTAAAATAAGATAGTGACTATGGTACCTAACAGAGCCCAGTATATAACTGAGGCTTGATACATTGTTATCATTAGTCTGATCTTTAGGAACTTCCATTATTCCCTTCTTTTCCAGTCTCCGATTTTTTTCTCTCTGCAACCTGACATGGCTTTTCTTTTGCTTTAGCCACATCTCCTTTCTCTATACTTGCTATTGGCTGTGTACAAATTTCTATCTCCAACTGGAAACATTTTCTCCAAAGCTGTTTTCTAAAATTCTATGTGCATCATTCCTTTGAAACTCACATCTTCTCAGCGTATCTCCAGAACTTCTAAATATGGGGAACTTGGTTTATGTGGCAATCTGATCTAAGGGGAGTGGTAGCAGTCTTATCCTAAGCTGAGATGGATGGAAAACCCATTTTTTTTTTTAAAGTTGGATGGTATATTTATTTGGGGGTTTTGGGAATAAATGCTGATAGAGTTAATTGGGTCTAACCCACCTAAATCATCACTTGACACTGTTTCTCTTCTTTCTAAAAGCTATCCCTGATTCCCTTACTCAGAATTTCCTTGATCATGCTGTATGTACCATCACGTATAATATTGGGCGCCTATTTAAAGATTGCTTTTCTTAGGTGATCGCATCCTTTACTTTCCAAACCAGTTGTGATGGTACTTGAGAGCTGGTATAGCTTTCTATGTGTTTTGTATATTCACCTGGTACATACCCTGCTGAAGAAATCCTTCATGACTGTGTTACTTGCTTCTTACTGACATGTGGTGTGAGGTAGCCCATTATATAGAGGAGGGGAAAGGGAACTTAGGTATCTTCTTGGAAGAAATCAATTGTCAAGAATCCATGGGAATATACAGTGAGCCCTTCAAAAGAGAAAACATGGCTGGGAGAGTAGGAAGGAAAGAACCAAGGCAGATATGGGGACAGCAGGGGTTTGTTTAGAGATACTGCGTGAATGGGAAAGGGAAAGTGTAATCAGCAAAACGGCCACATCTCTCCTTCCAGTGAAGCTCAGGTACTGCAATAGGAATAGGGCTGGCAGCAACACCATCACTATTATTATTTAGATCTTTAAAATGTGCCCATCACGGAGCCCTTAGGCACATGTACAGAAACAAACACATGTTTCAATATTTACTCTCTAGGGCCTGAATCCATGGTGGTACAGTTGTCGATCCTCCCACAGCCATCAGGCACATGCTTGACTAAACAGATGGCTTTGCCAGAATTTTTACTTGGGTAGGAGGGTGGAGGCTTGTACAGCCAGAATTCTTAATTCAACATGTCTTCCTGAGTATATTCTCTGAAAGAGTCTACCTTAGAAGTACCATGTGGACTGGGGAGGACAGTTGATGTTGGGGGGTGGGCAGCAAGGGAGAAAGGTGGCAGCCCTCACATAGCATTTAAAAAAACAGAACTTAACAGACCAAAATTCTAGTTTTAAGTCATTTCTTGCCACTAAATTGTTATGACTGTGCAGAAGTTTCTTCACTTCTCTTAGTCTCAGTTTTCTCATCTGTAAAATGGGAATAATAATGTTTCTTCACTTACTTCTCATACTTCATAAGGATTAAGAAAATTTAATTTGTGTTAAAATACTTTGTAAACTGCAAAACATGATAGCCTCATGTCATGATAGCCTCATGTCATGATAGCCTCGTGTCATGATATTCTAGTATTTAAGACAACTCTGAAACATTTTTTCCAAAGGAGAAAAATTAATGCTTTCTTATTTTAAAAACTTTGTAAAAAAATTTACTTATGTAATGAAACGTTTATTTACTACCAAATAGTCTTTAAATTTCCACAATTGTTCAAGATTAAGGAGAAAATAATTTATTTTTAAAAATTTAGGATGATGCTCTGAATATTTTTCAAAAGGAAAGAGAATTTGGATAAAATTTAATATAAGACAGAATTTTATTCCTACTTCAATATTATTCTTTTTTTAATTTTTTTAAGATCTATTTATTTATTTGGCAAAGAGAGAGAGAGCACAAGCAGGGGGAGCAACAGGCAGAGGGAAAGGAAGAGGCAGGCTCCCCGCTGAGCAGAGAGCCCATCATGGGGCTCGATCTCAGGACCCCAGGATCATGACCCAAGCTGAAGGCAGATACCTAACTGCCTGAGCCACCCAGGCTCCCCTTTACTTCAGTATTCTTATAATTAGGCAAACATTTTCACCAATGTAATTATTTTTAAATCATCTTTCAAGTGAACCCAGAAATGGAAAGAATGAATAAAGAAAAATGGGTAATGAAAGACTAAGTGATATTGGGAAATAGGGAAAAGATTATGGAAAAAAAGATGAAAGACAGAGAAAATATCCTTGTAGGAACACGTTTTTTTAAAGAAGCACCTTTTGGGGACCATTTATTCTACAATCTGTACTCACAGTTCTATGATAATTATACCTAGAATTTTAAAACTGAAAATAGTTAATCCTCTTCTGTGTCCTGAAACTGAGCTGAAACTAGATACTTAAAAATAATGTGATAACTTGCATCACATATTGCCCAGGGATACCCAGATGGATTGGCCTGGGCTCTAGTTACCAACTCACTGCATAACCTTAAATGAATTATTTCACCTCTGTCTCCTCATCTATAAAATGAGGAATTGGCGCCTGGTGATTGTTGGAGTTTTTCTACCTAGGACTATGGCCATAGTGTTTCTTTAGATTTCTGAGAGTTTATCAGCTAATTGGAAAATAGTAACAGTGTTTATGTTAATGCTTCATTTCTGGATGGAAAATGGATCATCCAGATGTTTCTGAAGGTTTGGTATTCTGTAGACAAAAGAGCCAGTTGGGCTTTTTCACTTAGAAGTTATAGGTAGACACTCCAGGAATAGTTAATAGCCATTACAAGTCAACCTATACATCTCATCCTATACATCAGTGATCTCTGGAATCAAACTACTGGACTCTATTTTTTGTCTGTGGCTTAACTCACCAGCCCCAGCCAGGTCAGTTTTTTCAATCTCTAAAAAGAGTCTTATCAGAAAGTAATTTTTAGTTTTATCTCCTGTAGGCCATTGAAATTTTTGAGAATGAAAACAATTCACTTACATAAATACTGTTTGAAGAGAGAAAAGACAAAATCTGGTCATGGTATTGGAAGAACAAGTAAGTTTAGTGTTATTGCTTATGTTAAGGAATAAGTGGAGAACTTGTATCTAGTTTAAATGTATTTGAGTTGAAAACTACAATCTAATGTTTTTTATTGAGTGTATTCCCCCAAAGTGGCTATTGAACTGTAAAATGACAAGAAAATAAGTAAAAATTTCAAAGCAGTATGCAGATAATGAGTCTCACTGAAGATGGTGATTCCCTTTTCTTCTTTTTATCCTTCTTTTCTTTTTCTTTTATGCATTCAGCCATGGCTTTCTGACAAAGCCCCCAGACTACGTAGAATCTGGCTCCTCTGTGGAACTGTGTGGATAAGCAGAGGAAAAAAGGCAGGCTGTCTGAATGAAAAAGCCTAGTAGTTCAGGCACCAGAAGGGAGTGATAAGAGATGACACTAGGTGATGGGATTTCTTTTTTCTTTTCTTTTCTTTTCTTTCTTCTCTTTACCTTTCTTGCTTTCTTTCCTTAAAAAAAAAAACCACTTTCTTTGATTCTTACTCTTTTCATTCACATTTAGCCATTTAAATCACTGTTTCTTGTTCCTCTTTTAAAATTTCAAGATAACAACCAAAAAGGATGAAAGCAGAAGGAAAAGAGAGTAACTATTTGATAGTTGGGAAAATAGAGCATTCTTAGTCTCCAAAAAGAACTATCTTTTTAAAAATTAATATATAATATATAGAACAATGCAAATATCATAAGCACATAGCTTGATGAATTTTCACAAATTGAATACAGCCATCTAACCAATACCCAGATCAAGAAACAGAATATTAGCAGCGTTCTAGAGAACGCTCCCTTCGAGTCCCTACTTCTCTCTTCAAGCATGACTGCTATCCTGATTTCTAACAGCATAGATTTGCCTGTATTTGTATTTTATATCATTTGAATCATATCATATATACTCTTGGTGTCCATTTTCTTTTGCTCATTATTACATTTGTGAAGTCTTATATTGCCATGTTCCGTTTTAAATCTTAATTCTCCATGGCAGGAAAATATTTGTTTATTTTTCCATTCTATTTTTTTGTTGGATATTTGGGTAGTTTCCAGTTTGTGGGCTACTATAAATAGTGCTTCTATATACATTCCAGTACATGCTTTTTAGTGAATATATGTATGCTTTTCTATTGGGTATATTCTGTAAATGGAATTGCTGAGTCATATGGTATGCACATACTTGGCTTTAGTTCAAGAAGCACTTTTGGAGTTGTAATGGTTTCACACTCCAGGAAAAGCACTTTTTTCTTTTTTTTCTGTGCACACACACAAAAAAATGACATTCTTCTTCCTCCCCTCTTATAGTCACGTTTACCCCCATTCATATATGTGTTATTGTTTCACATGGAGCTTATTTGCCTTTCCTGGGTTTAATAAAGTTGAATAGTCTAATCCTAATAGAGTTGTCTTCTGAGAACAGAGACTGAAAATGTTACCTATAAACTTTCACTACTGATTTCCTTTTTCGCAACCGTAACTGAAAAGTAGTTTAATTTTTTTTTTTTGGTGCTGTTTTCAGCTCTAACCATATACTTAACTTTTCTAAAATTATGCACAGTTCCATTCCCTAATCATACCATGCTGTACTTCTCTCCATTCACTTCTTGATTCACCTAGAGACCTCACATCTGTTTCTTTAAATGTACTGAAAAAAAAAAAAACCTTAAAAATCAATAGGAGATAACCTTTTCAGTCATATATAGCAACTACAGCAAATAATTTAAGGGCAGAGAAAAAAGAATAATCTTTCAAGGGACAGACTAAGAGAATATAAATGTCTTATATCAGCTTTTCAAACCATTTGAAGGAGGAGGCACCATTAATCCTTTGTCTGTTAATCCAGTAATTGATCATGTTTGATGGTCTCAGGAGGGATTTCAGTAAAAACTAGGTCAAGAGACCAACTGTGCTTGATTGCTTAGTCTTAAAATCTATCTGTGGTTTCTAGAGAACTCCACATAACTCTATAGCCTTCCCATTCAGCCTATTTCAACTCAGAATTTTGGACCTCCATCATCACTGAGAGTCTCTTAAGGCACTCTTATGGTTGAGTTAATTCGGGCATATTTGTCTTCTACCAAGGTTAGATCCAATTTAAGCATCTATTCACCAAGTATGTATTGCATACCTACGATATAACACGCTGATTTATATATTTATTTAAATCAGTATGTTGGTGATTTAATATTTGGCTAACCAGACTCAGTTCCTCTGTCCTATAGAATTTATACCCTAGCAAATAGATTTTAAAAAAATAAATAAGCGTTGAGTAAATATATAAGCTCAACTTGTGATTAGGCTATGAAGAAGATAAACAGAATAAAGTAAGCATGATGAAACAAGAAGGTAGAAACTTCTTAGAGAGGACTTCAGGGTCCCTAAAAGTTGATGTTTAAGCTAAGACATAAATGATAAGAAGGAATGAGCCTTGTAAGGAGCAGTGCGGGGGGAAGTGTTAAAAGGGAACGACAAATGCAAAGGAGCCAGTGCAGTTGAGGATTAGTGGGTCAACCTTTAAAGAAATGCACATTCCCTCTCAATTTATTTTGAATCGATAATATGAAATTTGGATTTTCCAACATTCTTTAAAGGTAGCAAAGACAGTTTGTTAATAGTCAGTCATGAACAAATGTGAGAGTTGGCCCTAATTACTCTATGTTAAATACTTGTTGTTTGGCAGCAGGTCTGTGAACTAGAACCAAAAAATGGGGATAGAAACAAAGATACCAAATTAAGTGGCAGAAAATAATCAGTTCAATGGCACATCCAGGCAGTTGACAAAGTCATAGTGCTAACATAGCTGAGGTTCAAAGTACTTGTCGGGAACCAGAGCTGCAGTCAAAGGGAACAAAGTGAGTAAGACTGTCAAGGTCAGCATTCTAAAACACCTAAAAGATTGCTGTCAAACCAACAGGATTTTCCTAGTTCTTTGCCTCTTTGGAGGAAGCAAAATGGTGAGCTGGACAGGTTGGAGCAGGAAAGGGACCAGTGTCATGAGAAGGTGGGTCAGATATTGGAGAGCAACCAAGGAGGGAGATCACAAAACCAAACAGGGAGAAACCAAAGATAATTGGCATGAAGCATCCAGAATAAAGTAGGACTTTGATAACAGAGGGAAGGGATTTTAGGCATTCATTTTACCATCTCAGAGGAAGAGAGCTACAGTTCCAATACAGGGACCAGAATTTTAAGAGCTTAAGTCTCTGTAACTTCCTTATGTTTATAATTTTTGCTATAAACGTAGTAGGAAAAAAACTCTTTTGCCAAAACAGAAAGAACACCCTGAAACCAGTAGTGCCTGTGGACCACAAATGAGTTAGCTTACTTAGACCAGAGCTAGGATAGACCTCCAAGAAGAAAGTCTTCAAAACCTTGCTACTTAGAGTGTGATCCATGGACCAGCAGCAGTGGCTTCACCTAGGATACTGTTAACAATTCAAAATCTCAATCCCCAGACCTATTAAATTAAAATTTGTGTTTTAACATGACCCCCAGGTGATTCCTATGTAATTTCAAGCATGAAAAGCACTAGTCTAGCACATCCCTCGAAGAATCCAAAAGAGCATTATTGACTACATAAAAAGAAGACAGGAGAAAGGGGCTAATCTGAGGACCTGGAGGCAGATAATAAATTGCAGTTTGGAACAAAGGTAGACTTGGGAAAACCTGAAATTGGGAGCCAACACTTGCAGAGGGCAGGATGGCACCTCTTGGTGAGAGAACAGATTCCTTTCCTTGGCCAGCAAAGCAGGCACAAGTTTAAAAAAAAAAAAAGGTCAGGGGCGCCTGGGTGGCACAGCGGTTAAGCGTCTGCCTTCGGCTCAGGGCGTGATCCCGGCGTTACGGGATCGAGCCCCACATCAGGCTCCTCTCCTGGGAGCCTGCTTCTTCCTCTCCCACTCCCCCTGCTTGTGTTCCCTCTCTCGCTGGCTGTCTATCTCTGTCAAATAAATAAATAAAATCTTTTAAAAAAAATAAAAATAAAAATAAAAAATAAAAAAAAATAAAAAATAAAAAAAAAAAAAGGTCAAGCAGCTCTAAGGACCCTCTCAGGAGAAAGTTCCAAAGGCAGTGTTCAGGCCTAAAGATAGAGGACTGGGAGAAGATTACATAGCCATGAAGAACCAGAGATAAACTGGTGACAGACTCTGTTACCAGACAAAAAAGATGAGAAACAGAAAGATGGAGAGTCCAAAAAAGGCAAATGGCAACATTTCATCAAAAAAAACCCAGCCCAACTCACATCAAAAGATTTCCAAGTATGCAGAACAAAGATATCTGTTTGCTTTTCTTTGTTCCTCTGAACAAAGAGCAGTTCTGTGGAATATTCCTATGAAGACTAGGTCCCATTTCATAAAAGCAAATTATGAGGAAATCTTACAGAGGTCAGAGAGATCCAGTATGAATATTTGACTTCTCCTTGCTTATTCAGCTTTATATCCTACTAGGCTTCACTCCATACTTTATATTCTAGAAATACTGAAGTAGATTTAGATCCAGAATTTTCCACACATCCTAGTATGTAAAAGAGATGCCATGTGGTAGCTAAGAGAAAACATGTGACCCTTCTAAGGGATCCTGAACTATTCTGGAGGATTGTGAAAAGGCTGCATTTTCTGCTAACCAGGTTGGGGACAGAGTTAGAGACATGGTTTCATAATGAATTTTGTACCCGGAATTTTACCCTCAAGCAAGGGTAAAAGTAAGGTTTCACTAGGTTTCACTGGTAATTATATTTTTTATAACTATTTGTTTGGACAAGTACTAAGAGGCCGTCTTTTCATTTTTGTGTTTACTGCACTCAGCATTATTCCTAACACAGAGAAAGTACACAGTTCATATCACTTGGATAAATGAAAAAATAAAAGAATTGCCCTGGTTCAGAGGCTCATATAGTCTTCCTGTAAAGGTAGAGGTCAGTCTACAATTTAGTCCAAAGTCAAAACATAAAACAAACAAACAGAAAATCATTCCTAGAGTAGAGAAGCAATCAGGCTGAGAGGAAGGAAGATTTAGCAATCAGCCCTAATTTCTCCTTACTGGTCCTAAATTTCCAGCTACTTCTAGCAGTAGCTATTTTAATGACACTAAAACTTAACAGGTCGCCTTCAAAATATTATACCTTCCTAAATTCTCCTTTATCATTAATGACACATGTATCCTCAATCTCGCCTTACTCACAACCTCAAATTAATTTTTTTTTTTTTTTTTTTTTTTTTTTTTTTTTTACTTTTCTCTGTCCCATATGTGCATCCTGGTACAAAGTTCTATGGTTTGTTTTACTAAATGTCTTTCATTTCTCTTTTCCTATCTGAGCCCATAGTCATCCTTGTACAGACCCTAATCGTTTCACCTTTATATCATCACAATATCTTCCTGGCTGGACTTTCTCCTCTGGTCTTCAATTCTTCCTGGCACAGTGTTAAAACAAACAGACAAACAAACACATAAACAAACAAACAAACAAAAAGCTTTTCATCTTGTAATTCTCTTAAGAGCCAATTTCTTCTAATTGCCTATTGACTCAAATATAAATGGATAGGTAGATAGTGTATGTATTAAAATTTCCTCATTTCTTCGTATTCTCTGCTTGGTGTAAGTCAAATTGATAGTCTTACCATTTTCCTTCCCACTCTTGGTAATTCTTATTTTTGCTCACTTTTTAATAATTTTCCCTTTGCCTGGGTGGCTCTTAACATCTCTCCATCAATTCATTGCCATAATTCAGTGAAAATCAGATTCAAGATTTACTTGCTACGGCTAAGCCTAAGTCACACTAATGATAACCTTGATTTTCATTTTCATGTATTATCATCTATATACATATATATATCTCCATATCTGAATGAATATACATAATGTATTATATATATTTCTTTTTACTTATTAATATTATTTATCTTTCGAACTAATTTACATAAATTAAGGGACTTTACTACTTTAATGTTTCATTAGTATAGACTGGAATTATACATAAACTATGTTATTATTCATATTTTTGGAAGAACTAAATGAATAATTTGCTTTGAAATACTGATATTGCCACTTATATTTCTTTGTGAATAGATAGATGACTTGATTCATTCGTCTATGGATTCATTCATTCATTCATCAGTTACTTATTGAATACCTTCTGTTCTGAGCACTGAAGTGAGAACAGGAGATCCCAAAGTGAATAAGACACAGTCACTACCATCAAGGAGTGTATATACTTGTGGTAAAGACAGAGGAAAAAAAACTAGAAAATTACAATTATATCAGACACCTGGAATTGTCATCTACTTTTGTAACAATTCTTCCCTTTCATGCCCATGTAGTCAAAAAAGACAGTATTACCTACCCTCTTCTCTCAAGATAATTGATCCATCAGTAAGCAACTGACTCAGGAGCATTTTACATTTTTATTGAGGCAATGATTCTTTAGATTAATGGACAAGCTTTCTCTTTCTCTCAGTTAGAATTTATTTTATTTTTTTTATTTTTAGGGAGGGGTGGGGAGAGGGAGAGAGAGAATCTTAGGCAGACTCCATGCTCAGTGCAGAGCCTGATGTGAGGCTTGATCTCATCACCCTGAGATCATGACCTGAGCCAAAACCAAGAGTCAGATGCTTAACTGACTGAGCGCCCAGATGCCCCTCTGTTAAAGTTTTATTTGGTTCCCAGCAAAACAACAGCAGTTAGAATGAGTAATTCACCAATAGTGATATTGGTCTAAAAAGAATGACTAGAAGAGCCTTTGGAACCTGAAGAATATTTATTCTCCTTTGATCTCAAAGAACAGTGTCTGAATAAAATCATTTAAACTGAATTGTTTTAAATTGGATGAGCAGGAGACTTCTTAATAGCCTATTAATTGAGATAATCTGGATGATATAATTTAACCCTGGATACTTAGGAATCATTTTATTTTCAGTAAATTCTGTCTTTTCCTCTTCCCTGGTGCTCTGTGGTGTGTTGCTCCTATATGGTTTTCAATTACTGAAATTCTCATATCACCTTCTTTGTTCCTTCTCATCTATGTTCTTCAGTAGAACTTAGTTTCTCTTGGTTCCCTTTGGAACATATATTTTATTAGTGCCACGGTTTATGACCTTCTGATACTACAAGCTCAGGTACACATCTACTTGGTAAGATGAGGTGAAGGAAAAAACATTCATAGTGACCTTGATAAATGAGAAAATAGAACAGGATGAAATGCAATTTAAAAAATTCAAGTTGATTTATAAGACAGAGGCACAAAAATATAAATGTAAGGTAGGGAACAACACTGTGCAACTGTGTAGAACTTTGCAGCTAATACAATGATTTCTGAAGGGAAGAAGAAAAGACGAATTAATTGCATTTAAACTATTTATGTACTTGAAAAACTTTAAGGGCTCACCAGTTGTTCTCCACTGAAAAGAAAGAAAGAGAAAAAGAAAGAAAGAAAGAAAGAAAGAAAGAAAGAAAGAAAGAAAGAAAAAGAAAAGGAAGGAAGGAAGGAAGGAAGGAAGGAAGGAAGGAAGGAAGGAAGGAAGAATTGGCTTAGATTAAAAAGAAAGAAAGAAAGAAAGAAAGAAAGAAAGAAAGAAAGAAAGAAAGAAAGAAAGAATGAATTGGCTTAGATTAAAGAATATTATTTTTGGTTGTATACCAGCAAAGCTCTTTACTATCAGAGAGATTAAATACTAAGATGGGCTCCTAAGGGAGATTGGGGAATCTCTAGTTATTCAGTAATTATTGCTATCCCTGGGGAATTATCATAAAGAGAACAGAAAATTTCCTTAGCTGGAGGATTTAGTTCTTTGCCCCCTTAAAGAAAGATAGCTGAACAATCTTTCAGCATTCTCCCTGGGTCTAGAATACTTCCAAAAACATGATTAAGGGAAGCTCAGCATTTTAGAAATAAACTGTTTAGAGCTTTATATTGATTTGTCTCCCGTCTATAAACTTACTTTCTAAATAAAAAAACAAAACAAAACAAAACAAGAGGTACCTGTATTTTATATAGGACTTTCTTCTAATTTTAAGTTTGACTCTTAAAGGCTTGTTGACCTCTGAGACTAGCTGTGATTTGGAGAAACGGTTTCTATTTTATACCAGCATTCCCCTCATTCACCACTTATGACAGCCAGCATTTTCTATCATTAAGCTCAGAATGAAGATTAAAGATAAAAATAATTCTCACTAATTAGTATAACAATGAAATCAAAATGGTCTGTCTTATAGTTGCTCAGACATGCCCTCGTGAACCTGTGTTCTATCCCAGAATCTAAATTCCTTTTCCTCTCCTGCTTCTACCACATTGTATCTTAATTAGGGCCCTGAAGTATCCTGAATTCTAGAAACGTGAACCCTGTGATTGCATTCCTTGACCCAGAAGCCACAAAGGGAAAACTTTTGAGGCATGCCAAAGGAAAGACTTTCAGCAAAGCACGTAGCAAAGCAACACTGACGTTTACTCTAACAGCAAAATCCCCATGTTCTAGATCTGAGCTGCCCAACAGAAATAAAATGTGAACTACATGTATTATTTTAAAATTGCTGATAGCTACACTAAAAAAAGTAAAATGTAATTTTAAAATATAGTTTATTTAACCCAACATACAAAATACGTTTCAACTTGCAATCAATACAAAAACATTAATGAGATATTTTACATTCTTCAAAATCTGGTTTGCGTTTTATACTGACAGAATATCTCAGTTTGGACTAACTGCATTTCAAGAGCTCAACAGCCATGTGTAGCTAGTGGCTATTCCAATCTACTGGACAGAGAATTCTAGGTTATATATCTAACTTTGGCTACAAGGAAAGGAAGCAAAGGAAGGAAATGTTGAACCATCTCTGTAGTGTTTGCTAGCACTTCTTTAATTCTTTCTCTTCTTACCACATAGGAAAAAATACTTTGAGAGAGCATTGGACAGGGCATTGTCAAGGCTTTGCTTAAATGGCATTTTCTCAGTCCTACCTGATCACTCAATGTAGAATTGCAACTTCTTCTCGTCCTACATTCCTGATTCCTCTTTACACTGTACTCTTTATACCATAGCATTACAACCTCCTAATATACTATATTATTTCTTTATCATGCTCATTGTCTGTCTTTCTCCCATTTAGAATGTCAGAGAAAAAGAAGGCAGAAATATGTGTCTGTTTAGGTCACTAAGGTAACCTAAGTAACTGGAACAGTGCCTCACATATAGTAGGTCCAAATAGCTGATGAGTGTCAGAGGAATGAGTAGAACTCTAATGCTTGGAATGTTACAAATGAGAACACTGGAGCCTAGAGAAGTAAACTGACTGGTAGAGGTCCAATAGACTGGTCAATGGCAGAGCCAGTCCTAAGACCCATGTTTTTGAACCACTTCTCTATATCTTTTTATACCATTCCATGTGTAAAAGGAAAGAAAGACCAAAAAAATTCAGTTATTAGATATGAAATACAAATTATGGTATTGATAGCACAAGAAATTTTTGTTGGATTATGAGTTCCTAGAGGACAGAGACTGTCTTATTCAGTTTTGAAACTTCCTACCCATCCCCATAATTACAAAGGATATTTTATACTCTGTAGGTGCTAAATTAATAAAAGAATGGCCAGTGATATCTGGCTTGTGATATAATGTGTGGTTTTCTTTTACTGGGAAGACAGTGGAAAGAAGTTACTGTGTTCACCACACAGAAGATTTTGATCATGGCTTGAAGAGTTTAGAATGAGGTTGACATCTTCTGCTACTACTAGCAACTAGCCTCTGGAACGCAAACACTAAAATTCAAGAAAGGAGAATATTCTAGAGGTAGATTTTAACAACTGCCTAGTTTTGGGGCACCTGGGTGGCTCTGTCATTAAGTGTCTGCCTTTGGCTCAGGGCGTGATCCCAGTGTTCTAGGATCGAGCCCCACATCAGGCTCCTCTGCTGGGAGCCTGCTTCTTCCTCTCCCACTCCTCCTGCTTGTGTTCCCTCTCTCTCTGGCTATCTCTCTTTCTGTCAAATAAATAAAATCTTTAAAAAAAAAAAAAAACCTGCCTAGTTTCTAATTCTCCTCCAAGTTCTGTCAGGGCCATGAGTATTGCTAGTTTGAATCACTTTGATATATATGTTCCTGAGAATTTCAATCAACTTTGATATTTATGTTTCTGAGAATCTGACTTTTCAAACTGACATCAATGTGGTGATGACAAAATGGAACTGACTAAATGAATAACAAAAACTGCCCATTGTATGTACTTGTAATAAAATTCAGCTATTGCCATAATGTGAATAATTATATTCATGAGATTTTTATGTAATAAAATGTAACCTCTCTTTTAATAATGTTCACAATATCCTTAATCCTTTGATACGGCTGGGAGAATGGAAAGACAGAAGTGTTACTTTCCTTCATTAGAAAAGGAAATGAAGATGGAGAAAGACATCTGTTGGTTATTCAGCAAGTTTGCAGCCAGATCACAAAGACAGATCTCTGTATTTTAAGGACACCTAAGAAAGACTTTGGATAAGAGTCTAGTAATCTTTGATATCTGTTTAAGCTAAAAGGTCATGTCTTTATCTAAAAGCAACACTAACCAGAACTCTGAGAAGTCCTATTTGCATAGGAAATCTACAATCAAAAGTTTACAGAAACATACTATTGGCATCCTAGTAGCTTGCTCAGCTTGAACATATGCTATCTGATCCTTTTATAGACTCATAAAAAAAAGCAGTGCTGGAACTTTGGGTGCAGCTTAAAGTACAAACCTAGGACAACTAGGAGCAAGGCCCCTATGATTTAATTTAAATTCGGAGAATTTCAGTAACTCTGAAAAACATGGTGGGCAACCCACAATCATTTTTTTTTTTTGAATTTTGTTTTCTTTAAGGGACTACAGATGAAAAGCTATTAAAATTAATTTTTCAGAATAATTTGGCTGGGCAAGTCAAAATGTCTTCACTTGCCATGGCTAGGGTCCATTATAAGGGAGACAGTCTTCAGAGGCTAATATTGTTCTGAGCTGGTACTGTTTTATTATCAGGCAGACACCACAAATGCACTTTGAGTTTCCATCTATGGATTATATCCTATATTAACCTGATTCTGAAACCAGCAATTGGGGTTAAGAAAAGACTATTCTGAGGATCAGAATAGGTTTAAATCCACTCAGTCATTTGCTGTACAACCTCAGGAAAATCATTCAACTTCTCTGAGCCTTGGATTTTTCATCCAAAAAAAAGGGGGAGAAAACTCTAGATGAAGAGAACCTTATGAACAGAGATCTGGAGGTAAAGGTGACAGAAGATCCTGGGCTTGACTAGGGCAGAGACGACATATAGGAGAAAAAAGGGAGGGGAGTGGCATGGATAAAGTTAGATAAGTAGAGCCAGAATAAAGACATGGGCTTAATTCAGTGGGCCACTGGCAGTCAGAATAACACCAGAAGAGGGTGTGTAAAAAGATTGGCCAAGGATGGTAGCAGAATATATCAGAGAGCAAAATACTTGGAATTGAGATGCTTCCCCAGAAGTGAGGTACAATAATTTATCTGTGAGGTGAGGAGATCTGAAGTAGCATTGTGGTGGAGGGAATAGAGGGAAGAAAATCAGTAGGACTTGATGAGCCTTCCTCATGTTTATATATGAAAGGGAGAGAAGGATGAGTCAAGGATGACTGCGAGTTTTAAACCAGGGTGGTGGCAAAGACGATGATGTAATGCACAGAGAAAGAAGATGGGAGAGGAGAAAAGAAAGGGTTTCCAAGATATTGAGTTAGAAAGTGGTGATGGCAAGTCATCCATAGGGAAATATTAATTGAGTTTTTGGCATGTGAACATGGTGGTGTGGACATATCCAGATTAAGTGTGATGGTGATAGTTGAAGCCATTGGAACAGATGAGCTCCCCTGGTAAATGGAGAAAAGAGAAGCTAACTCAGGATTTAGGATGGAAATATGGAGAACTGAATGTGAAAAAATACGTAAAGTATTTAGCACAGTGGATGGCATATAGTAAAAGATCAATAAATGGCAGCTTTTACTATACTTCGGAACACACAGATTTGAAAGATATGGCAAGCAAGGAACTTTCAAAGGAGAGAAGCATGCATGGTGAACCATAGTAGCCTGGATTTCTGCTTGAAAGTATAGTCTTCATGGTAAGGGAGCCAGGGCTCACTGCAAGTGTACTCCAAGGCTCCCAAGGATCATCTTCCACAAAACTCCTTACGAACTATAAAAGGGAATTGAATATTAACAGCTTTGTTAGTGGGTTGAATTCTGGAGAAGTATATTAATTGATGAATCAGGCATTAGCTGGAAGTGATATAAAATATGACCCTCAAATCTATTCTTTTTTCCTTTTTTTAAGCAAGAGTTTGTAAGAGTCTACCATTACCCTTCTAGTCAGTTAAGTGTGGATCGAACTATTCTTGCTTGGGCTGAGTCCATGGGCAGTTAGCATCAACTGGAACAGGGACTTCCACTTTGTAGTATCCCTCTAACTTCATGGCCACTTGACTTCAGCTTTGTATACCTGGACAGCTCTCTAATCAAGCAGTTCTAACCTGAGGCCTCTTAAATATCATAGCACCCATGGCAGATACTCCTAGAAAATCATCCATTTGTTAACTCTGATCCATGCACAATGTCACTCATACTCAAAAAAAGGAGGTTCTAAAAAAAGAGTAAGTCAACGAACAGATAGGGGAGTGGAGGGAAAATGAAAAGTGAAGACCAAAGAGATATGGTCTGTTAACAAAATGTCACAAAGCATTTAACTCTTCATCAGTCTTCATAAACTCTCTCCACTTTATAGCATAGAAGACAATTAGATGTGTAGGCTACTCAATCCTAATTTCTGAATTCAAGAAGAAATTAATGGTTCCAAAAAAAGAAGTTTTTCTACTTTTCCTGTATCAATCCAGTATGAGCACAAATGTATCTCTGTTAAGGCTGGGGGGAATAAAGGGAGGGAGAATATGATTACTGCCAGAACAAGCTCAACAGACAGGAACAGAAAAGAATTTTACTGGCAGAAATTAGAAATTGTTCTTTCTCACTCCACCAACACATAAGTAATAAACGCAGAACTACCTTCTGCTGCCTTTATAAGCTGTGTTACAAAAATGATGCCTCAAGGGATACAAGTAGAATCTGCCATGTGATAGAACTGCACCACCCCACCTAGAACACCTGAAACTATTCTAAAAATAATTAATTTTTGCTTATAATATTTTTATATAGACCCAATAGTCTAAGTTAGTTGACAAATGAGGCTAAAACTTTTTGGCCTTAGGCCTTTGCAACCTCTCCAGAACAGATTGAAAAGTGTATGATGCAATCTTTAGAATAAAAACTGTCACACACACACACACACACACACACACACACACACACGTTAAGTGAGTGTTTCATGCATGAGACATGTAATGTTTCAGAGGGTACCAGACATGTGTAATGAGATGTTAAACTGAGACTCTGTCTGCCTTTGGCTGAAGACCCTAGGGTAATAAATGCCAACCATTTCTACATTCCAAAGTGAAGTGCTAGATCCTCTAAGTAGGACTTGCTGTTTTATAACCATTAGTTAATCATCCATTTTCTGCCTAGAAAAATAAGTCTGAAGATGCTGAGACAGTTTTGGGGAGACTGAGAAAAGGATTTCTCCTAGGGTGAGTTGTTAAAGTGTGATAGCATTTTCCTTTCCCATCATGCCTACCTTGCACCAACATGAAGCCCTGTATTGCACCTCAAACCCAGTGAGGGGGTGTCAAGAAGAACACCAGAGTTCAATTTGTGTCTCCAGGTCAACTTCGAGAAATCTAAAGGGTTAGAGACTGCTTGAGGTAACCTGAGGCAGCAGAATACAGCACTGCAGCTAACAGGTAACTGTATCCCCACTGACAACAGAGCCAAGGTGCTTGTTTGCTAACACAGGAGGGAGGCTGCTAACCTGGAACTAGTTAGAATAGTGCCCAGGAGGGTTTCCCGTGAGGGACAAGACAACTTTCAGCAGAAGGAAGTTTAGAAATATCAGTGGGTAGGTATAGAAGTTCTGGGGAGGTGCAGAGAGGGATTGTCAACAGCCAGGGGAAAGGGCTGCAATTGACTACCTACTGGGGGGATCTCTGAAGGGCCACAAAACACCAGTAGAGAGTGTGCTTGCATCTCTGTCCCAGCCAAAGGAAATTAAGACCACTCTAGTGGTGCTAGTCAGACTTTTGCTATTCCACATCTCTCCTGCTTCCCCACACTTCAATAGTAAAGGAATCAGAGCAAGCCTAGTGAGTGGGGCAGAAGAAAAGGAAACAGTCCACACCCACCATCATAGCAAGCTTCCAGTTGAAGCAGATCCAAGCTAGGGGAAGGAAGATGTAACTGAATGAAGTTCAGAATTTTTACTGTTACACTGGCCTAGACATATTAATTACTAAACTAAGACTGTTTTAGAAATTCAAATAACCAGGGGTGCCTGGGTGGCACAGCGGTTAAGCATCTGCCTTCGGCTCAGGGCGTGATCCCGGCATTCTGGGATCGAGTCCCACATCAGGCTCCTCTGCTGAGAGCCTGCTTCTTCCTCTCCCGCTCCCCCTGCTTGTGTTCCCTCTCTCGCTGGCTGTCTCTATCTCTGTTGAATAAATAAAATCTTTAAAAAAAAAAAAAGAAAAAGAAATTCAAATAACCAGAGGAAACAAGATTTTATTATCTAATTGTGAGCATATAAACTATGAGGTCTGCCTAAGATTTCATTTGGGAGCAGAGGAAGATATAACTGCACAGAGTGTATGCAGTGAAGAAAAAGTACAAAGTTGTTTTCTGATTTCACCCTAATTTTTTCTACATGTCCACAGCTTCGACTGAAAGGACAGGCCCCAGAGAGACATGTTTTGTCCTTGTGACTCCATTTCACTCCCAATTCCTGGCCATGGTTAATTACACCAGGGAAAGGCATCTGATCAAACTGAGCCAAGCAATAGCTCAGCCAGAGACCTGTGACATGTCTTTGAGCAAAAAGATAAGTCAGGACAAATAGTTTCCTTGCATGGGAATATAAGGAAAAGAAGAGTATGAATATACTTAATCATGGGAATTGAAGCTAAAATAGCATTCATTCTTTCAACATATATTTAATGAGGGCACTAAATACCATGTTATAATAAAGAGTAAGAAACATAAAGTCCCTGTTCTGAAGGAGCTAACACTCTAGTGGGAAAGCAGACAAAAAGCAGTTTAAAAAATTAGATAATTACAGATTATTTTGCCACAAAGAAAGTAAATAGGATATTTGAATAAGGGATAGCAAGGGGGAGGTATCTAGAATAGGTCCCTAGATAAGGTGGTCTGAGAACGCCTTGCAGGGTGTGCTATCTAAACCAAGACCTGAAAAATAATATAGATCCATATTTGTGAAAAGTTGGGGAAAGAGTGNNCCAAACATAGAGAAAAGCAAATACAAGACCCAGAGGAAGAAAATTGCTTAGCACATTCCCAGAACAGACAGACGGCCAAGGCAACTAGATCAGAGTGAGAAAGAGGGAAAGAATAGCTCAGGGCAGAAGAAAAGACTCAGATTATGCTGAGATTGGGAGGCCATGGTGAGTCAATGTGACCTAATGAGACAGAGTTGAGACCAGTGTGGACTGATATGGGAAACAAAGGCAAAAGAAAAAAATTAAATTTCCTTACTGCCTACAATCCATTGACAAGTCCTTGAGACAGGCAGAATGACTCCTCCCAGAACTCAGCTGCCTGGATGTTAATACTTTGCTAAGGGCAAAAAGCAATCTAAGCTTAACATTATCCTGATCCCCACAGTCCTGTAAGTCTACTTTAACATATAAAAATTCCTTTGGAAATTTCCTTTTTCTCTACCCCACAAGATATATGTTGGCACTCATCCCCCAAGCATATGACCCACCATTATACATCTGAAGGGTTCTCGTGACTAAGGTTTTATAGACAGTAATAAATGACCTTTTCCTAACAATAGCTAGCCCCCTCCAGGTTGGAAACCTTGCTTCCAAAATTCCTTAGAGACTTATGCTATCCCTAACCCTCTCCCAACTTGAAAGTGGACCACTCCTCATGACCCCAGTGCATCTCTTTCTGCCCACAGGTCCTGTTCCAGTGCTTTAATAAAACCACCTGTTTGTACTGAAGACATCTCAAGAATTCTTTCTTGGCCATCAGCTCGAACCCCAACCATTTCCTACATCATGGACTATGTGAAATATACTTTTAAAAAAACAGCAGACACTGAACAGTAACTATGAGCTATCTAGTAAAAATTATAGCTAATGATTATTGAGTTCTTTCATGCCTAACAATGCATTACATTAGAAATCCACAAACTTCCTAAAAATAGCTAAATAATAAGTATTTGAAATTTTCCAAGCCATACAGACTTGATCACACTACTCAACTCTGCTGTTTTAGTGCAAAAGCAGCCATAAATAATATATAAATTAATTAGCATGACTGTGTATCAATAAAACTTTATTTATGGACACCAAAATTTGAATTTCATATAATTTTCATGCATCAGGAAATATTCTTTGATTTTTAAAACAATTTTAAAAATGAAAAAATCATTCTTCACTTATGGGCTCTAAAAAAAGAAAATGTGAGCAGGATTGGCCTACAAGCCAAAGTCTGCCAACCACTGTTCTACATGCTTCGCTTATGATTAACTCATATAATACTTTCAATAACCCAATGAGATAGTTTAATATACTCACTTAATAGAAGAGGAAACTGAGGCAAAAATTCTCAAAGAACTTAGAAATCTGGTTCCGGATTATATGCTATTAATTCTGCTAAGAAATAATAAATTTAACATACTCAAAAGCAGCACTTCTGGAATGGTGGAGCAAAAATCCATTCCTCCATAAAATCAAAGAGAACAATAGCAAAAAAACAGTCAAAATCAACTATTTTAGAACTTTGGAAATTAACCAAAGACTTGCAACAATCTGAGAGTCATCTATTCAAGAAAAATGGTCAAATCTTGGTAAGAACAGTGAGTTTTGCAGTGTTCTAACTTGCCATATTCCTATCCCCTTCTTCTCAGTTCCTCAGTAGCCTTGAAAATTAACAACCTTGCATTTATGGTACCTGTTAAAATCAGCAGCCTAACAGCTGCTGGCAGGAGACAAAATTGGTTGAGGCACCTGCATATCAACATTATCATTATTTGACTTGTTCCACAGTTCCTGAGAATCACAACTCACAGTCTTTTATTTGATCTGTCTCAAAGCTCATTTGGTGTATACAGCCTTTCCCCAGGAGCATTTGTCAAAAACAAATAGTGGTAATTGCTTAACATCACAATTGCCTGAAGGGGAGATAACTGTTGGGACAAATAAGAGGTTGACCAAAAGAACTTAAAAAAAGAAAAAAGCTGGAGAATGAAATATCCATAAGGCGCTGTGAGAAAGCTCCAACATATTCCTAGAAATCTAGACAGCTACATACATGTGCAACTCGGTGTGCATGCCCATGAAACACTTGAGAAGGCCCTAATCTCTTAACTCTGGCTGACACTGAGACTCTACATGAGCAGGGAGTGAAGGATAAGGCAGAATTGTAAACTGCCAGAGAGTTGAAGGTGTGCCCCAATATGCATACAGAGCTTCAGCAAAGGCTAGGAGACATATCGGTTAAAAGCATTTAAGAAAATCACCATGTAATCATTAGCTGACCACTAAGATAGCCAAGGAGAGACTTAAGTGAATGGAACATGACAAAGAATGCAGAATTTACAGAATTAGTTCACAAACAACAACAATAGCAATAAGGGCAAAAACATCAAACCCTAAGAAAGAGGGGGCAATTTGATGTCCAGAATTGCCACATTATATTATTTAAAATTCCTAGTTATCAACAAAAAAGTAAGATACTTGCAAAGAGACAAGAAAAAACAGTCAGTAGAAACTGTCCCTGAAGAAGCCCAGACATTGGACTTTCTAAACAAAGACTGTGTACCAGCTATTATAAATATGTTCAAAGATCTAAAGGAGACTTTGTCTAAAGAACTAAAGGAAAATATGAGAATGACGTCTTACCAAATGGAGAATATCAAGAGTTAGAAATTATAATTTTTAAAAGCAAATATAGATTATAGCATTGAAAAGTACAATAACTAAAATGGAAAATGTACTACTGTGGCTCAACAGCATATTTGACATGGCAGAAGAAACAAATCAATAACCTTGAAGGTAGGTCAATTGATATCATCCAGTTTACAGAACAGGAAGAAAACAGAATGAAATAAATGAACAGAGTGTCAGAAACTTGTGGAATATCATCAAACATATCAACATATGCATAAATGGAGTCCCAGGTGGAAGAAGATAGAGAAAAGTGCAGAAAGAATATTTGAAGAAATAATGGCTGAAAACTTCCCAAATTTGGTGAAAAACACTGATTAACACAACCAAGAGACTCAAAAACCCATGTAGGAGAAACTCAAAGAATTCCACACCAAAACACATCATAATCAAACTGGTGGAAGCCAAAGACAAAGAATCTTGAAATCAGTAAGACAAGCAACCTGTCATGCATGTGAGAGCCACAATACGATTAACAGCTGATTTCTTATTAGAAACCATGGAGGAAAGAAAACAGTGAGATGATGCATTCAAAGTGCTAAAAGAAAATCAGTCAAAAGAATTCTATATCCAGCTTTTCTTTTAAAAACAGAAATTAAGACATTCCCAGATAAACAAAAACTCAGAGACTGTATGACTAACAGATCTGCCTTATAAGAAATACTAAAGGGAGAGCTTTGGGCTAAAATAAAAGAATATTAGACAATAACTCAAATCCACATGGAAAAAAAACAAAGAAAACCATTTATTTAGACAATTATTTAGGTAAGTATGAAAAATATATTTTTAAACTATAACTCTTCTCCTAACTGACTTGAAAGACAACTGCATAAAGCAATAATTATATAACTGAATCAACAGGCTTATAATGAAGAAAGATAGAAGTTGTATGACAATAAGAGAAAAAAAGACAGAAGAGGGAATAGAGCTATAAAGGAGCACGTTTTTATATATTATTGAAATTACATTAGTATTAATCTGAGCTAGCTTGTTATAAATTAAGATTTTAATAATAATATCCAGGGTAACCATTAAGAAAATTAAAGATACAGTAAAACAAATGAGAAAAGATTTTAAATTGTATACTTAAAAAATATTTAACACAAAAAAGGCAGTAATGGAGGAATGGAGAAATAAAAAATACATGAGACATAGAAAACAAATAATAAAATGGCTGACATAAATCCTACATTATCAGTAATACATTTCAATCAAAAAGGCAGAGATTGGACCTCAACATTGTTTTCCAAAGTGGCTGTACCAACTTGCATTCCCACCAACAGTGGAAGAGGGATCCCCTTTCTCCACATCCTCTCCAACATTTGTTGTTTCTTTCCTTGTCAATTTTTGCCATTCTAACTGGCGTAAGGTGGTATCTCAGTGTGGTTTTGATTTGAATTTCCCTGATGGCTAATGATTTTGAACATTTTTTCATCTGTCTGTTAGCCATCTGTATGTCTTCATTGGAAAAGTATCTGTTCATATCTTCTGCCTGTTTTTTTATTTGATTATTTGTTTCTCATGTATTGAGATTGAGAAGTTCTTTGTAGATCCTGGATACCAGTCTTTTATCTGTAGTGTCATTTGCAAATTCTCCCATTCTGTGGGCTGCCTCTTAGTTTTTTTGACTGTTTCCTTGGCTGTGCAGAAGCTTTTTATTTTGATGAAGTCCTTGTGCACAAGTTCATTTTTTCTTTTGTTTCTCTTGCCTTTGGAGATGTGTCCTGAAAAAAGTTGCTGTGGCTGATGTCAAAGAGGTTGCTGCCTATGTTCTCCTCTATGATTTTGATGGATTCCTGTCTCATACCGAGGCGTTTCATCCATTTGGAGTTTATCTTTGTGTATGGTGCGAGAGAGTGGTCAAGTTTCATTCTTTTGCATGTAGCTGTCCAATTTCCCCAGCAACATTTATTGAAGAGCACCATTTATTGAAGAGACTGTCTTTTTTCCACTGGATGTTTTTTCCTGCTTTGTCAAAGATTAGTTGCCCAAAGAGCCAAGGGTCCATTTCTGGGTTCTCTATTCTATTCCATTGGTCTATGTGTCTGTTTTTGTGCCAGTACCATGCTGTCTTTGTGATCACAGCTTTGTAGTATAGCTTGACATCTGGCAACGTGATGCCCCCAGCTTTCTTTTTCCTTTTCAACAATTCCTTGGCAATTCAGGGCCTTTTCTGGTTCCACACAAATTTAAGCACTGTTTGTTCCAGTTCTTTGAAAAGTGTCATTGGTATTTTGATCGGGATGGCGTTGAAAGTGTAGATTGCTCTGGGTAGCATAGACATTTTAACTATGTTCATAGCAGCATTGTCCAAATTAGCTAAATTGTGGAAGGAGCCGAGATGCCCATCAACAGACGAGTGGATAAAGAAGATGTGGTCCATATATACAATGGAATATTACTCAGCCATCAGAAAGAATGATTACCCAACATTTGCAGCAACATGGACGGGACTGGAGGAAATTATGCTAAGTGAAATAAGGCAAGCAGAGAAAGACAATTATCATATGGGTTCACTCATTTATGGAACATAAGAAATAGCAGGAAGATCGGTAGGAAAAGGAAGGGAAGAATGAAGGGGGGGCAAACAGAAGGGGGAATGAACCATGAGAGACTATGGACTCTGGGAAACAAAGAGGGCTTCATAAGGGAAGGGGGTGGGGGACTAGGATAGGCCAGTGATGGGTATTAAGGAGCACACATATTGCATGGTGCACTGGGTGTTATATGCAAATAATGAATCATGGAACACTACATCACAAACTAAGGATGTACTGTATGGTGACTAACATAACATAATAAAAAATTATTAATAAAAAAATGCAGAGATTGGCAGATTGGATTTAAAAAAATACAATCCAACTATATGCCATCCAAAAAAGACACACTTTAGATTCAAAGACAAAAATTTATTTAAAACATAAGGTGTAAAATAATACACCATGCAAACTATAACCAAAAGAGAGCTGAAGTGGTTATAACATTATCAGACTATTTTGATTTTAAGATAAAAATTTATACTAGATACAGAGAAAAATATTTTTATTTTTGTATTTTAATTCCAGTGTGGTTAACATACAGTGTTATATTAGTTTCAGGTATACATTATACAATTCAACAGTTTTGTATATTACTCAGTGCTCATCAAGATAAGTGTACTCTTAATCCTCTTCAGCTATTTCACCCATCTCCCCATCCACCTCCCCTCTGGTAGCCATCTGTTTGTTCTCTATAGCTAAGAGTCCGTTGTATGGTTTGTCTCTTTTTTGCTTTGTTTGTTTTGTTTCAAAGAAAAATATTTTATAATGATAGAAGGTCAATCCATTGGGAAGATATAATAATTATAAAAATAAATGCATCTAACAACAGAGCCCCAAAATTCATGAAACAAAATCAGAATTGAAGGAGAAAATAGACAATTCAACAATAGTAGTTGGAGACTTCAATATCCCACTTTCAATACTGGATAGAGCACCGAGGCCAAAGTTCAACAAGGAAAAAAAGACTTGAACAACACCATAAGTCAACTAGACCTAACAGACATTTATATAATACTCCACCCAACAACAGTAGAATACACATTTATTGCAAGTGCATATAAAACATTCTCTACGATAGACTATATATTTTGTCATAAAAAAGCCTCGATACATTTTTTTAAAAATTATTGCAACACAAACTATGCTCTCTAGTTACAGAGAAATTAAATTAGAAATCAACAAAAAAAATTGATAAATTCATAAATATGCAGAAAATTTTTTTTCAAATTTTTATCTAAATTCTAGTTAGTTAACATACAGTGTAATGGTGGTTTCAGGAGTAGAATTTAGTGATTGATCACTTACATATAACACCCAGTGCTCTTCATAACAAATGCCTTACTTACTACCCATCACCCATTGAGCTCATCCCCCACCCACTTCCCTCCATCAAACCTCAGTTTGTTCTCTATCATTAAGAGCCTCTTGTGGTTTGTTTCCATCTCCCTCTTTTCCCCCTTCCCATATGTTCATCTGCTTTGTTTCTTAAATTCCACATATGAGTGAAATTGTATAGTATTTGTCTTTCTCCCACTGACTTACTTCACTTAGCATAATACTCTGTAGCTCCATCCATGCCATTGCAAATGGCAAGATTTCATTCTTTTTTACAGCTGAGTAACATTCCATTGTACATATATACTGTGTCTTCTTTATTCATTCATCAGTCAATAGACATTTGGGCTCTTTCCATAATTTGGCTATTGTTGACAATGCTACTATAAATATCTGTGTGCACGTACCCCTCTGAATCTATTTTTGTATCCTTTGGGTAAATACCTAGTAGTGCAATTGCTGGATTGTAAGTAGTTCTATTTTTAACTTTTTATTTTATTTTATTCTTATTTAGCTGAGAGAGAGAGAGAAAGAGCACACACATGAGTGGGGGGAGGGGCAGAGGGAGAGGGAGAAACGGATTCCCCACTGATTAGAGAGCCCGATGCGGGGCTCGATCCTGGGACTCCAGGATCATGACCTGAGCCGAAGGCAGCAGTCGCTTAACTGACTGAGCCACCCAGGCACCCCCTTCATTTTTTTTTTTTTAAGATTTCTTTATTTGGGCAGGGAGGGGCAGAGGGAGAGAATCTCAAGCTGACTTCCCACTTGGCACAGAACCAACATGGGGCTCAATCCCACAACCCATGAGATCATGACCTGAGCCAAAATCGTAAGTCACATGCTTAACTGACTGAGCCACCCAGACACCCATATTTTTAACTTTTTGAGGAACCTCCAAACTGTTTTCCACAGTGGCTGCTCCAGCTTGCATTCCCACCAACAGCATAAGATGGTTCCCCTTTCTCCACATCCTTGCCAACATCTGTTGTTTCCTGTGTTGCTAATTTTAGCTATTCTGTTGTTTCCTGTGTTGCTAATTTTAGCTATTCTGACAGGTGTGAGGTGGTATCTCATCACGGTTTTGATTTGCCTTTCCCTGATGATGAGTGATGTTAAGCATCTTTTCACGTGCCTGTTAGCCATCTGTATGTCTTCTTTGGAAAAATGTCTATTCATGTCTTCTGCCCAGTTCTTAACCGGGTTATTTGTTTTTGGGGTGTTGAATTTGACAAGTTCTTTGAAGATTTAGAATACTAACCCTTTATCAGATATGTCATTTGCAAATATCTTCTCCCATTCCCTAGGCTACCTTTAAGTTTTGTTGATTATTTCCTTTGCTGTGAAGAAGCTTTTTATCTTCATGAAGTCCCATAGTTCATTCTTGCTTTTGTTTCCCTTGCCTCTGGAGACAAGTCTAGTAAGAAATTGTTACAGCCAAGGTCAAAGGGGTTGCTTCTTGTGTTCTCCTCCAGGATTTTGATGGTTTCCTGTCTCACCTTTAGGTATTTCATTATTTTTGAATTTATTTTTGTGTATGGTGTAAAAAGTGGTCCAGTTTCATTCTTCTGCATGTTGTTGTCCAGTTTTTCCAACACCATTTGTTGAAGAAACTATTTTTTCCACTGGATATTCTTTTCTGCTTTGTCAAAGATTAGTTGACCATGTAGTTATGGGTTCATTTTTGGGTTTTCTATTCTGTTCCATTGATAAATGTGCAGAAATTAAATAACATGCTCATAAATAACTTGTGAATCAAAGGAAAAAATCACAAAGTATATTATAGGTACTTTGAGACAAATGAAGATGAAAACAAAATATACCAAAACTTATGGGATGCAGCTGAAGTAGTATTTAGAGCAAAATTTATAGCTGTAAGTGTGTGTGTTAAAAAAGATAGGAATGACAGCACCCAGATGGTAACATGGGAAGCTCTTGAATTTCCCTCCTTCCATGGATGTACCAAAGAGACAGCTACATAAGGATCAATTCTAAGAAAAATTGATCAACTAGATGAATAATGCCTACACATTAGGTGACTGAGAAAATGCACACATCAAAATGGGTAGGAAATGCTGAGACACACTCTTGCCATTAATTGACATAATGCCTTATAACCATAAGGGAACCGCCAACTCTCAGTGCCTCCCTGAGGAATGAAGGGCTTGGACCACACATATCATGCCCTATCTTTTAAGTCTGCCCCCCAAGGGATGGGGCCCAAATTGCCTATCTCTGGGAGCCAATGAGGTTTTCATTCACAAGTCTAACAGGACAATAGCAAACAAAGAAGCAGTTATTAAACAGGTGCACAAGCTATCCTCTCAGGCTCAGCACAGAAAGTTCAGACAAAAATGCCCATTTCTCAGTTTCCCCTGGAAGAGATTTGACTGCATAATTTACCAGCTGCTACCTGAGAATCTAGCCTCTAATAAACCCACATCTAGATGCTGACTGGAATCCTCCCCAGAGCCTGAAAGAGCCAGTAGTCTTTTCCCTCACCTTCTCTCTCTGGTTCATTCCAACAGTGAAAATCAGCATCAGCTGGAAAGGAGCTAGTCCACATCTAACACCCCAACTTTTATGGCTTCCAAATGAGGGACAGACCCCCCAAATTACCTAGCTCTGATAACCAATGGGGTTTGCATTCAGAGTCCCATGGGATAGATAATAGCAAATAAAGAAGCAGTTTTTAAACAGGCATATGAGCTCTCCTTGTGGCTTATATACTCAGGCTCAATGTAGAGAGAACAGGCAAAAATACCATCTCTGTTTCTCCTCAGAAGAGGTTTACTGCATACTTAACCAGACCTGGGGGTCTGGCTTCCAATCAGTCTGCTTAAGTGATGACTTGGATTGTCCTGGGAGCTCAAAAGAGCTGGTGATTACCTTATATTCTACCTCTTGCTCACTCCAAAAATGGAACAAGTCTCCAGCTTCACCCTGGAAGGAGTTTGTCCACATACCTAGCATCTCAACTTTTGCATCTCCCCCCTGCCCCACCCAAGGGATGGGCCTTCAAATCACCTAGCTCTCTCTGATAGCCAGTGGAGTGTAGTATTCACAAGTCCCACAGGACCAAATTAAACAAACAAACAAAAAAAGTAGTTTTTAAATGGATGTACAGGCACTACGCCCTCACACACCCCCAGGCTCAGCACAGAGGGAACAGGCAAAAATGCCTGTCTTCCAGTTTATCCCTGGAAGGCTTTTGACTGCATATTTTACCGGATGCTGCCTGAAATTCTGGCTTCTAATCAGTCTGCATGTGGAAGCTAATTGGAATCCTTCCAGAAGCCTAAGTAGGCATGTTCCTCACTACCTTCCCTGTCTCACTCCAACAGTAAAACCAAATCCCCAGCTTTTTCCTGGAAGAAGCTTGTTCACACATCTAGAACTCCAAATTTTATGGCTGCCACCCAAAGGACTGGCTTCCAAATCACCTAACTCTAGGAGCTAACAGGGTTCAAGCATTCACGAGTCCCCCAGAATCACACAAAACAAAGAAGTGGTTCTACTTGGGCTCATAGACACTCCTAGCAACTATTCCCTCTGGTTCAGTACAGAGTAAGTATAAAAACAAACAAACAATCCAAACAACAACAACAAAAACCACTCTTGGTTTTCCCTAATAGGGGTTAGATTACATATCAAATATCTTAATTTTCCAAGCCTCGGCCTGAAGGCCAAGCTTCCAGTTAGCTTGCATCATGTAGCTGGAGGGGCAAGCAATAAGTAGTCTTCTGGAAACCTGAACAGGCATATATAGGGGCATTTCCCATGCCATCGGAACAGACAGGTGTTGGTGCAACCTCAACTACTGGGAGCCAAAGAACAGAAATAACAGAGGACAAAGGGGATAGGCAATCAGGAATTTGGGCTGGGCTGATTGATGAGGTTCCTCTCTCACATGAGGGCAATCTATTAAGGCTAGGAAAGATGGCTTTTTAAATTAACGGGCAAAAAACAACACAGAGTATCAAGGAAAATGAAGAAACAGAGGGATATGTCCAAATAAAAGAACAAGATAAATCTCTAAAACCAGACTTAATGAAATGGAGACAAGTGATTTACATGATCAAGAGCTAAAAATATTGATGACAAAAATGCTTACCAAGGTCAGGAAAAGAAATGAGAATTTCAACAAACAGAAAATACTTAAAATACCAAACAGAAATCATAGAACTGAAGAATATAGTAATTGAACTGAAAAATTAAACAGAGGGGTTCAACAAAAGACCAGATCAAGTAGAAGAAAGAATTAGTGAATTTGAAGACAGGACAGTGGACATTATTCAATCAGAAGACCAAAACAAAAAAGAATGAAAAATAGTGAAGATAGTTTAAGGGACCTATGGAACATCAAGAAGACCAATATATGCATTTTAGGTGTCACAAAGGGCATAATACTATAAAGAGAAAAACCCTTAAGACTCCACCAAAAATTACTAGAACTGATAAATGGATTCAGTACGGTTACAGAATACAAGATTAATATGCATAAATCAGTTGTCTTTCTATACACTAATAATGAAGTAACAGCAAGAGAAATTAAAAACACAATCCCATTTACAATTGCACCAAAATAATAAAATACTTAGGAAAGACTTAAACGTAGAACTGAAACACCTGTACTCCAAAAACTATAAAACACTGATGAAATTGAAAATTCCACAAACAAATGGAAAGATATTCTGTGTTCATGGATTGGAAGAATAAATATTTTTAAATATCCATTCTACACAAAGTGATCTCCAGATTTAATACAATCCTTATCAAAATATCAATGACATTTTTCACAGTACTAGTACAAATAATCCTAAAATTTGTATGGAACTGCAGAAGACCCCCCAGTAGCTAAAGCCATCTTGAAAAAGAACAGCAAAACTAGAGATATCACAATTCACAATTTCAAGATATACTACAAAGATGTAGTAATCAAAACAGTATAGTACTGGCACAAAAAGAGACATATAGATCAGTGGAACAGAATAGAGAGAGTCCAGAAATAAATCCATGTTTATATGGCCAATTAATCTATGACAAAGGGGGCAAGAATCCACAATGGAAAAAAGATTAGTCTCTTCAACAAATGGTGTCGGAAAAACTGGACAGCTACATGCAAAAGAATGAAACTGGATCACTTTCTTACACCATACACAAAAATATACTACAAATAGATTAAAGACTAAAATGTGAGACCTGAAACCAGAAAAATCCCTAGAAGGAAACAAAGACAGTAGTTTCTTTGACATTTTTTTCTAGATATGTCTTCTCTGGCAAGGAAAACAAAATCAAATTAAACTTTTAGGACTACCCTAAGTAAAAAGCTTTTGCACAGTGAAGAAAACCATCAAAAAAACAAAAAGGCAACCTACTGAATGGGAGAAGACATTTGCAAATGATATATCCAATAAAGGGTTAATATCCAAAATATGTAAAGAATTTATAGAATTTAACACCAAAAAAACCCCCAAATAATCCAATTTAAAAATGAGAAGACCTGAATGACATTTTTCCAGAAAAGACATACAGATGGCCAACAGACTCTGAAAAGATGCTCAACATCACTAATCATCAGGGAAATACAAATCAAAACCACAATGAGGTATCACCTTATACTTATTAGAATGGCTAAAATCAAAACACAAGAAACAAGTGTCAACAAGAATGCAAGAAAAATGAACCCTTGTGCACTGTGTTGGTAGGAATGCAACTCAGTGCAGCCACTGTAGAAAACAGTATATAGTTTCCTCAAAAAATTAAAAATAGAATTACCATACAATCCAGTCATTCCACTACTGGGTATTTATGCAAAGAAAATGAAAACACTAATTCAAGAAGATATATGCACCCCTATGTTCATCGCAGTGTTATTTACAAAACCCAAGTTATGGAAGCAAACCAAGTGTCCATCAATAGATGAATAGATAAAAAGATATGGTATATATACACAATGGAATATTACACAGCTATAAAAAATGAGATCTTGCCATTTGCAACAACATGGATGGACCTAGAGGGTATAATGCTAAGTGAAATAAGTCAGTCACAGAAAGAAAAATACCAAATGATTTCATTAATATGTGGTATTTAAGAAACAAAACAATGAAGAAAAGAAAAAAGAGACAAGCAAAAACCAGACTCTTAAATACAGATGACAAACTGGTTGTTGCCAGAAGGGAGGTGTGGTGGGGAAAGTAAAATAGGTGAGAGGAATTAAGAGTATACTTATTGTGATGAGCACTGAGGAATGTATAGAATTGTTAAATCATTATATTGAATGCCTGAAACTAATAAAACATTGTATGTTAGTTATACTTGAATCTAAATCTAAAAAAAATTAAAAATAAAAAGATGAAATAAACAAATAAATTTCTGGATATGTTAATTAACTTGATTGTAGGAATTCTTTCACAGTGTATACATATATCAAATCATCACTTTGTGCACTTTAAATATAATACAATTCTATTTCCCAATTATACATCAATGAAGCTGGGGGGGAGTTTTTTTAAAAAATCACAAATCAGTAATCTAATCTTCTACCTGAGGAAATGAGAAAAACTCTACCTAAAGCAAGCAGAAAATAGAAAATAATAAATATTATAGAATAAATGAAACAGAAAATAGAAAAACTATAAAAAATCAAGAAAATACAAAATCGATTCTTTGAAAAATTCACCAATTGACAAACCTGTTAGACTGACCTCTAAAGAGGAGATCCTCTTTTTCTTTTTCAGTAATCCAAATTACTAAAATCAAGAATAAAAGAGGGGGCATCATTAATGACCTCACAGAAATAAAAAGGATTACACAGAAATACTACAAACAACTGTATGCCAGAAAAATACATAATGTAGATGAAAATGGAAAAATTCCTAGAAGGACACAAACTATCAAAATGATTTGAGAAGTATAAAATCTGAATGCACCTATAACAAGAGTTGAATTATTAATTGACAAACTTCCTCCCCAAAAAGCCCAGTTTTTCAATATTTCACAATTTCTTCCAAAAAGGAAAAGGGGGGAAACACTTCCTTACTGATTCTATGAGGACAGTAGTATCCTAATACCAAAATGAAACAATCAAATTGCAAGAAAAAAAAGTCTACAGACTAATATCCCTTGTCAATACAGACACAAAACTCCTCAACAGAACACCAGAAAATAGAATTATACATCACAACTAACTGGGATTCATCCCTGGAATGCATGAGTAGTTGGACATATGAAAATCAATGAACGTGATACACCATATTAATAAACTAAAGGACAAGACCACATGAGGTAGTACAGCATAATGGTAGTAGCATGAGTCCTGGAACCAACTATACAGTTTTCTATACTAGCTCTAGCCATTAGCTTATATGACCCAGGGCAAGTCAAAAACCTTCTATGCCTATTTCCTTGATTATTTTGAGGATTAATTTAATAGAATGTAAAGGACTTAGAATAGTGCTTAGGAGCTAGGAGCTAACAGGGTTTAGAATTCATGAGTCCTTTACTCATGACTAGAACTTAGTGCTGGTAAGTGCTAGTCAAATATTTTCTGTTGTAATTATATGGCTATTTTAAAATTATATTTTCATTAAACTTGCTAAGGATAAAAATTTTTTTACTTATTTAACTCTAAATTGTATTTGCTGCTGTGCCACAAGTGTCTCAATTGACATGTTCAATTTACTATCTTTAAATGCTATAGAAATAATTCTCGAGCAACTAGAAAAAGATGAACAAAGCTCAAAGGTAGTAGAAGGAAGGAAAAAACAAAGATTAGAGCAGAAATAAGTGAAATAAGGGTGCCTAGATGGCACAGTTGATTAAGCATTTGATTGTTGGTTTCAGGTGGGGTTGTGATCTCAGGGTTATGGGATTAAACCCCGCATCAGGCACCACACTCAGTGGGGAGTCTGCTTGGGATCCTCTCTCCCTCTGTGCCTCCTGCTTGTGCTCTCTCACTCTCTAAAATAAATAAATAGATCTTTTTTTTTTTTAAAGAAAAGGAAATAAATGAAATAGAGATTAAAAAGACAAAAGATCAATGAAACCAAGAGCTGTTTCTTTGACAAAATAAACAAAACTGACAAACATTTAGCTAGATTCATCAAAAGGAAAAAAGAAAAAGGATTCAAATAAATAAAATCAGAAATATAACAACTGATAACAAAGGATCACAAGAAACTATATAAATAATTTTATGCCAATAATTTGGACAACTTAGAAGACGTTGATACATTCCTAGAAACATACAGCCTACCAACCCTGAATCATGATGAAATAGAAAATATGAACAGTCTGATTACTAGTAAGGAGTTAAAATCAGTAGTAGTAGTAGTAGTAGTAATAATAATAATAATAATAATAATAATAAAACTCTTAACAAACAAAAGTCTAGGACCCGATGACTTCACTGGTGAATTATACTGAACATTCAAAGAAGAATTAATACCAATCCTTCTCAAACTCTTCCAAAAAAAAAGAAGAGGAGGAAAAGTTTCCAAACTCATTTTATAACAGCAGCATTAATCCTGTTTGATACCAAAACCAGAGAAGGATTGTACAAGAAAAGATAATAACGGGCCAATAGCCCTGAAGAACATAGATCCAAAAATCCTCAACAAAATAGTAGCAAGTCAAATTCAACAATATATTAAAAAGATCATACACCATGATAAAGTGGGACTTATTCCAGTTATGCAAGGATGGTTCAACATCCACAAAATCAGTTAACGTGATACACCATACTAACAAAATGAAGGCTAAAAATCATATGATCATCTTAATAGATGTAGAAAAGCATTTAACAAAACTCAACATACATTTATGATAAAAAAAACTCTTAATAGAGTGGATGTAGAGGGAGTGTACCTCATCATAATAAAGGCTAGTATATGACAAGTCCACAGCTAACATCATATTTAATGGTGAAAAGCTAAAAGCTTTTACTCTAAGATCAGTAATAAGATAAGGATGCCCATACTTGCCACTTTTATTCAACATATTTGAAATCTAGCTAGAGCAATTAGGCAAAATAAATAAATAAATAAATAAATAAATAAATACATACTATCCAAATTGAAAAGGGAGAAGTAAAATCATTACTATTTGCAGACAACATGATATTTTAGATAGAAAACTATAAAGACTCAATCAGAAGAAAACTATTAGAACTAATAAAGAAATTCAGTAAAGTCGCAGGATAGAAATCTATACATAAAAATCTGTTCTATTATATATACTAAGAATAGACTATCAGAAAGAGAAATTAAGAAAACAATCTCATTTACAATTGCATCAAAAAGAGTAAAAACACATAGAAATAAATTTAACCAAAGAGGTTAAAGACCTGTATATTGAAAACTACAAGACACTAGTGAAAAAAGTTGAAGAAGACACAAATGAATAGAAAGATATTCTACACTCATGGATTAAAAGAATTAATATCGTGAAAATGTCCATACTACCCAAATCAATATACAGATTCAATGCAATCCCCATCAAAATTCTAATGGTAGGGGCGCCTGAGTGGCTAATTTAGTTAAGCATCCAACTCTTGATTTCAGCTCAGGTCATGATCTCAGGGATGTGAGTTGGAGCCCTGCCCTGAGCTCCACACTCAGTGTGGCGTCCGCTTGAGATTCTTTCTCCCTCCCTCTCCCTCTCCCTCTGCTCCTCCCCCTGCTTGCACTTGCACTCTCTCTCTCTCTCTCTCTCTCGCTCTCTCAAATAAATAAATAAATAAATAAATAAATAAATAAATAAAACCTCTTAAAAAAAAGATTTCTAATTTAAAAAAATTCTAATGATATTTTCCACGGAACTAAAAGAAATGGTCCTACAATTTCTATGGACTATAAGAGACTCCAATTGCCAAAGTAATCCTGAGAAAAAAGAACAAAGTTGGAGGCATCATGCTTTCTGATTTCAAACTGTATTTTAAAGCTACAGTAATTAAGCAGTGTGGTATTGGCATAAAAACAGACACATAGATCAGTGGAACAGAATAGAGCACTCAGAAATAAAACCACAGATATATGGTCAATTAATCTTCAACAAAAAAGCCAAGAACATATAATGGGGAAAGGAGTCTTCAATAAATGATGCTGAGAAAATTAAACAGCTATATGCAAAAAAATGAAGCTAGGCAACTATCTTACACCATACACAAAAATTAACTCAAAATGGATTAAAGACTTGAACAGAAGACCTGAAACCATAAAACTCCTAGAAGAAAACATAGACAGTAAGCACCTTGACTATGTGTCTTAGCAATGATTTTTTTAATCTGTTACCAAAAGCAAAAGCAACAAAAGCAAAAACAAACAAGTGGGGCTACCTCAAACTAAAAAGCTTCTCCACAGCAAAGTAAACCATCAACAGAATGAAAAGGCAACCTACAGAATAGGAGAAAATATTTGGAAATCATACACATAATAAAAGGCTAACATACAGAATACATAAGGAATTCCTATAACTCAATAGCAAAACAGCAACAACAAAATCCAATTAAAAATGGAAAGAATATCTGAATAGACATTATTCCAAAGAAGACATACAGATGGCCACCAGGTATGTAAAAAGATGTTCTACGTCATTAATCATCAGGGAAATGTAAATCAAAACCACAATGAGATATCATCTCATACCTGTTAGAACGGCTATTAACAAAAAAAAAAATAGAAAAAAACAAGTATTAGTGAGGATGTGGAAAAAAGAGAACACTTGTGGCTGTTGGTGAGAATGAAGATTGGTACAGCCATTATGGAAAACAGAATGGAAGTTCCTCAAAAGTTAAAAAACAGAACTACCATATGTTCTAGCAATTCCTGGGTATTTATTTAAAGACAATAAAAACACTAATATGAAAATATATGTGGGTCCCCATGTTTGTTGCAGCATTACAATAGCCAAGATTTGGGAACAACCTATGTCTAACAACGGTTGAATGGATAGAGAAATTGTGGCTACACACATACACACACACACACACGGGAATATTATCCAGCTACCAAAAAGAATGAAATCTTGTTATTTGTGACAAAATGGAAGGTCCTCAAGGGCATTATGCTAAGTGGATAGGTCAGACAAAGAAACAAATACTATATGAGCTCTCATACAGGTGGAATCTAAATATAGGTGTGTATGTATCTCCAAGCTCAAAGATACAGAGAACTGATTGGTGGTACCAGAGACAGGGGGTTGAGGTAGGAGAAATGGGTGGATTGTTTTGTTTTTCTTAGTTTAAATAAATTTTTTAAAAAGGAATATTCTTGAGAACAAATGCTTTCAGAAATTAAACTCATCGATATGAGAAAAAATTACTATAATCAAAATCTTGATATTCCCTACTTAAAGCTAATCCTCCTTAAATGTTTTCCTTCTCAGAAACCATACAGTTTCTCAGGCCAAAAAGAATTTTAAATTCACTTTGATTTCTTTTTTTTCTCTCTCATATTCAATATTCAGGGCACAAATTCCTCAAAAATCATCCAATCCATCCACTTCCTACCTGCTCAGCAGGAGCGTGCTAGTCCAAGCTGTCCTCATCTTTCTTCTGAATTACCGTGCTAGCCTCCTGACTGACTTCTTTGCTTTCACTCCTGCTCCCATACATGCTAGACTCCACGTGACAGCCAGAATCATACTTTTAAATTGTACATCAGATCATAACTGTTTTTACCATGACTTACCTGCATAATCTGGTCTCTGGATACTTTTCTGACTTCTATTATCTACGAACTTTTCCCCTGCTTTCAGCACTTCAGCCACAGCTGATTTCTGTGTTGATCCTCTAACATGACAGCATATTCTTGTCTTAGGGTCTTTGCAGGTGCTGTTTCCTCTGCAGGAACACCCTTCCCTCATTGCTCCCTCTCTCAATTCGCTCAGATCTATACTCAAATGTTACTTCCTCAGAGAGGCTTTCTCTGACCATTCTATCTAAAATAGGACCCTTCTACTCTTTTTATCCTGGTTTATTTTTCTTCATAGCATTTACTGCTACTCAACATTGCACATTTATCATTTGTTTATTGTCTGCTTCTTCCCATTCAAGTTTAAACTCCATGATTCTGTCTATTCTGTTCATTGCTGCATTCTTGGTGCTGAGAGAATTACTTAGCACTTATTTACCAGCACGTGGTAAGTAATCAACAAATATTTGGCAAATGAAGGAAGAAAAAGCCAACTGGGAGATCAAAAAGAAAGTAGTTGAGACAATATTATTTAGAGAAGCCGTATGTTCCTCAGAGAATTGGAGAAAGCAGCCAGTCACCAGGACAGCTTTGCTCCCACCAGATTTCCAGGCTCATTTATAGTCCAAGTATATCCTCAGAAAGGCCACCCCTCCTCCTCATTTTTCTCTGTTCCTTACAATCAAAAGAACTTAACCTGAAATTGTTACCAGGAGGGGGGGGTCAAATATGAGGCACGAGGAAAGTGTGGCTCTGGACTATCAGCAGGGTGAGGAGCAGTAGCACCTTCCCGCCTTAGTAGGAGAAGGTGGAAGGGTGGAGTTTGAGGAGGTAAGGCTGGAAAGATAAGCCATGGGCTGGGATTTCTTGGGCCCCTGAAAGACAAATTTTTCAGGAACTTTTGGTCACTGTCTTGGAGCATTTCTGAGGAATGAAAGTAAAGAATAGTAGTTTTTTACTTTTCACTTTAAGTTTGACAGGAAAAAGTAATCTTTGTTTCCAGGTTGCCCACCTCGCTGCAGATGGAGAAAAACAGGAGCAGTATGTAATCTTTTTGCCTCCGTCCTATGTCTTGCAAATCAACATGGTAGAGATCACCCACACCAAATGCGAAGAAGAGACAAATTATTCTGCCCCGTGTTGGAGTGTCAGGCAGAACAGGTCTGCACTGCAGGGTTTTCCCTCACAGGTAACTCCTACATTGGTGTGAGAATTCAGGCAGTATGACCGCCATCCAAAGGACAAACTCCTCTCCAGAGAATTGAGAGTATAAGCTGATACCTAGGGGGACCCCCTGGTCCTTATCATGTATCCTATCAACCATACGCAGCTGGCGTTAGAGTGCAAGCTTGTGAGGGGGGAGCAGGCATTGCTGTAGATTGCAAGCCTGAAGTGAAAGCAGGCAATGGATGAACTGTATATATACCCATAGGGTTTTTTCTAGAGGTACTGCTCTCTTCAAACACCCTGATGATGTCAATTTCACCTTTGCCCTGTTGCTTTAACAATTGTTGCTAAGAGAACCTGGCAGGCTCCAGATCCCAGAATTGCTTACTGTGTTAGTAAATGTTTCCCAGTTGCCTCTATTTGTTATTTCAATTCGTAAGAAGCAATGCAAGTTTACAAGCTCCAGTACAAACTTTGATAAACTCAAATAGATGCCTGTGCTCTCTTCTGCCACATTTAACAATCATGAATATTCAGTTATTTAAATATTAAAATGATCATTGGTTTTTTTTAAATAGTCATTTTAAAAACTACAATGAAGCTCATCTCAGGCTTTGTTTCAAAAATTGTTTTTTCTTTTTTAAAATTTGAACATCTGAATTAAGATTAGGTATCGGCTGTAAGTAACAGTGACTTAAACAAGGTAGAACTTTATTTCTCTACCTGGTAAAAGTAAGGTGACCCAGGCTACGATGAGAATCCACAATCCTCGGGTATTAATTTTCCTTCCAGCTCACTGTTTTTGACATCCTTATAAAAAAGTCTTTGTCGGGGCACCTGGGTGGCACAGCGGTTGGGCGTCTGCCTTCGGCTCAGGGCGTGATCCCGGCGTTATGGGATTGAGCCCCACATCAGGCTCTTCTGCTATGAGCCTGCTTCTTCCTCTCCCACTCCCCCTGCTTGTGTTCCCTCTCTTGCTGGCTGTCTCTGTCTCTGTCGAATAAATAAAATAAAATCTTAAAAAAAAAAAAAGTCTTTGTCTTCAAGGTCCAAGAGAGTAGCTGGAGTTCAGTCATCAAATCATTTTTTTCAGATAGAATGATGGAGAAAGGAATGAAGATAAAGGGGAGAAGACACTCACAGGTGCCTTTTCAGATGGTTTCCTGGAAGATGCTGCACAATATTTTTTTTTATTTCACATTAGCTAGAACTGAATCACCTGGTCATCTCAGCTACAAGGAGACCTGGAAATATCTATACTCTGAGTGGCTATATACCTTGATAAATATTGGGAGTTATATTATTAACAAGAGAAAAGAATAAATATTGAGGTTAACAACTAGCAGTCTATGCCACTCTTCAGGATAGAGCTCTGGAAATTCTGTTTCCAGAGCAGTTTAGCTACAGTTGTTGCTAAGAATGAGAAGATTAATCCATGTAATTATTAAGATATGCCTAGCTAGAGGTAGAATAGAAGTGGAGGTGAACATTTAGGGTAGAAAGCAGGGATAGAATGTTTTGAATTTAAAGTATAAAAAGAAAATTATTGATAAAAAATACAAATGGGGAAAGGAAGGCATTGCTCTTAATACTTCAACTTCTCTTCATGTTACAGAAGTGGGAGGGTAGCAGGGTTGAGAGAGGGTCATGTTAAAATGATGATTGAAAGCAGGGGGTTGACAGACTATGGCTCATGGACAAAATCCAGCTCACTGTTTTTGTAAATAACGTTATTAGAACATTACCACACTCATCACTTACATCTTTTTCATTATTTTTATTTAAGTATAATTAATATGCAGTGTTATATTAGTTTCAGATATACAATATAATGATTCAACAATTCTATACATTATTCAGTTCATCACTTAATCACTTAATCCTTTTTACCTATTTTACCCATCCCCCCATCAACCTCCCTCTGGCAACCACCAATTTGTTACCTGTATTTAGAAGTCTGGTTTTCTGTTTGTCTCTTTTTTTTCTTTGTTCATGTGTTTTGTTTCTTAAATTCCACATGAGTGAAATCATATGGTATTTGTCTTTTTCTGACTTATTTCCCTTAACATTATAAATCCTCTAGATCCATCCATATTGTTGCAAATGGCAAGATTTCACTTCTTTGTGGCTTAGTAATATTCCAGGGTGTGTGTGTATTACATCTTCTTTATCCATTTATCTATGGGTGGACACTTGGGTTGCTTCTATAGGTTGGCTATTGTAAATAATGCTTCAATAAACATAGGGGTGCATATATCTTTTTGAATTAGTGTTTTTATTTTCTTTACATAAATAAGCGGTAGAGGAATTACTGGATCATATGGTAATTCTATTCTTAATTTTTTTGAGGAACCTCCATACTTTTTCCCACTGTGACTCTACCAATTTACGTTCTGCCAATGGTGCATGCGGATTCCGTTTTCTCCACATCCTTGCCAACACTTATTTGTCTTTTTGATTCTAGCCCTTCTGACAAATGTAAGGTGATATCTCATTGTGGTTTTGACTTGCATTTCCCTGATGATGAGTAATGTTGAGCATCTTTTCATGTGTCTGTTGGCCATTCTGTATGTCTTTTTTGGAAAAATATCTATTCAGGACTCTGCACGTTTTTAATCAGATTGTTTTTTGAGTTGTATGAGTTCTTTATATATTTTGGATATTAACCCCTTATCAGATATATCATTTGCAAATATCTTCTCCCATTCAGTAGGTTGTCTTTTTGTTTTCTTGATGGTTTCCTTGACTATGCAAAAGGTTTTTTATTTTGGTGCCTAGGCCAAATAGTCTATTTTTGTTTTTGTTTCCTTTGCCTAAGAATATATATCTACAAAAATGTTTCTATGGCTGGTGTCAAAGAAATTATTACCTACGTTTTCTTCCAGGAGTGTTATGGTTGAGTTTATTTCTGTATATGGTATAAGAAAGTGGCTCAGTTTTCCCAGCACCATTTGTTGATGAGACTGTTTTTTCCCCATTGTATATTCTTGCCTCCTTTGTCATAGATTAATTGACCATATAAGTGTGAATTTGTTTCTGGGCTCTCAATTCTGTTCCATTCATCTTTGTGTCTATTTTTGTGCCAGTACCATACTCTTTTGATTACTACAGCTTTATAGTATACCCTGAAGTCTGGAATTGTGATAACTCTAGCTTTGTTCTTTCTCAAGATTGCTTTGGCTATACATGGTCTTTTATGGTTCTATACAAATTTTAGTATTATTTGTTCTAGTTCTGTGAAAAATGTTGTTGGTATTTTGATAGGGATGGCATTAAATCTGTAGATTGCTTTGACATTTTATGTCACGTATGGACATTTTAACAATATTTGTTCTTCCAATCCATGAGCATGGGATATCTTTCCATTTGTTTGTGTCATCTTCAATTTCTTTCATCAGTGTTTTACAGTTTCTAAAGTACAGGTCTTTCACCTTCTTGATTGAGTTTATTCGTAGGTATTTAATTCTTTTTGGTTCAATTGTAAGATGATTGTTTTTAAATTTCTCTTTCTGCTACTTCATTATTAGTGTATAGAAGGGTAACTGATTTCTGTATATTAATTTTGTATCCTGCAACTTTACTGAAATCATTTATCAGTTCTAGTAGGTGTTTTGGTGGAGTCTTTGGGGTTTACTATGTATAGTATCATGTCATCTGCAACTACAGAAAGTTTTATTTCTTTCTTACCAATTTAGATGCCTTTTATTTCTTTTTCTTGTCTGACTGCTACAATTAGTAGTTCCAGTACCATGTTGAATAAAAGTGATGAGAAAGTACATCTTTGTCTTGTTCCTGATCTTAGGGGAAAAGCTCTCACTTTTTCACTATTGAGTATGATGTTGGCTATGTGTTTTTCATATATGGCCTTTATTATGTTGAGATAGGTTCCCTCTAAGCCCACTTTGTTGAGTTTTTATCATGAATTGATGTACTTTGTCAAATGTTTTTTCTGTATCTATTGAGATGATCATATGGTTTTTATCCTTTCTCTCGTTAATGTGATGTATCAGATTGATTGATTTGCCAAGATTAACCACACTTTTATTCCTAGAATAAATCCCACTTGATTATGGTGAATAACTTTTCAATGTATCATTGGACTTGGTTTGCTAATATTTTGTTAAGGATTTTTGCATCTGTGTTCATCAGAGATATTGGCCTGTAGTTTCTTGGTTTTGGGAGGTTTGGGGGTTTTTTTGGCAGTGTCTTTATTTGGTTTTGGTATCAGGGTAATGCTGGCCTCAAAGAATGATTTTGAAAGCTTTTCTTCCTCTTTTATTTTTTGGAACAGTTTGAAAAGAATAGGTTTTAATTCTTTAAATGTTTGGTAGAATTCACCTGTGAGGGGGCGCCTGGGTGGCGCAGTCATTAAGCGTCTGCCTTCGGCTCAGGGTATGATCCCGGTGTTCTGGGATCAAGCCACACATCAGGCTCCTCCGGTAGGAGCCTGCTTCTTCCTCTCCCACTCCCCCTGCTTGTGTTCCCTCTCTCTCTGGCTGTCTCTATCTCTCGTCACATAAATAAATAAAATCTTAAAAAAAAAAAAAAAAAAGAATTCACCTGTGAAGCCATCTGGCCCTGGACTTTTGTTTGTTGGGAGGTTTGTTTTTTTGTTTTTGGTTTTTTTTTACTATTACTGATAGAATTTCATTGTTAGTAATCAGTCTTTTCAAATTTTCTATTTCTTCCTGATTCAGTTTTGGAAGATTATATATTTCTGGGAATTTATCTACTTCTTCTAGCTTGTTCAGTTTGTTGTTATATAATTTTTCATAATGTTCTCTTATATTGTCTCATAGTTCTGTCATGTTGGTTGTTATTTCTCCTTGTCTTTGGCTGCTGTAATGGCTAAGTTGGGTAGTTGCAGCAGAGACCATGTGGTCTGCAAAGCCACGATGGAAATATTTGCTATCTGGGCGCTTACAGAAAAAGGTTGCTGACCCCTGGTTAAAATACCTGAATGAGGAAGCTCAATCACTGACTTTAATACTTGCTATGTTTTTAAAGCAATTTCAGTGGATTATAAATAAGATTTGAGCTGTTGTCACGAGGAAGCAATAGTTGTATATTATTGGAGAATGGGCAATATTTCATTTCTTAAATAAAGTGTTGTCATTTGCTCTGGAGAAATTCCTGTTTCTTATTGTAGTTTGTTGTGTTCTCTCTGAACTGTGCATTCTCTTGTTTCCAATAGACACTTTGAATGGTTATTGGAGCAACTGAATATGGAGCTAGGCTCTTATAGATAATAATAATATCCCCAAGGAGTCATCACACATATTGTTGTTGCTGTTGCTGTTGCTTTAATATAAACTGGAGATATTTGATTTTCTTAAGTTAAATTTATCTATTCAAATAAGCCAAAAAATCAATATACAGAGCAAAATTAAAGAAAAGGAAATCATCTTTCAAATTCCATATTAAATGTTACCTCCTCCATGAGGATTTCATGATCTGCTAGATGGAATTAATCTCAGCCTCCTCCATCTCTCTAGCATACAGCTAGTACTTCTATTGAATCTGTCACATTATGCTTTGTTTTGAGATTGTCAATCTATCTCCTCCTCTAGGTATGAACTCTTTAGTGGTTTAACTTTCATCTTGTTAGCTTGAATGCCCAATGCCTGGTACAATGCCTGGCACCTAAGAGGTGCTCAATAAATGTTGGTTGAGTTGAAATGTGAAAAGAGCCAACTATTAGCCTCCACCACATCTCTTCTCTTTTTTCTCCATTGCAGAGCTTGTTAGATCTTCCTCCAGTCCACATTGTTTGTGCCGTTATATTTTTTCCCTTCTCATTTTATTGGCTCATTTATGGATCTACATAAATTATATATTGTGTGAAAATGTGGTTTTCACACAGAAATTTTGAAAATATAGTTTTTCTTCTAACCCTAGAAATTCTCACTCTGTGATACTTTTCTTCTCTGGACAATATTTTACCTCACCTCTTTCCCCGTCCCTAAATTACATTCACCTTTATGCATTCTGCCAAACAGTGAAACAGAAGAGAGAGAAGGGCCTTATTTTCCTACATTCCCTACTTCCCTTCCTTTTGCTCTATCGATCCAAAACACTTGGACTTGTCTTGGCAAAAACTGACTATGGTAAGAAGTGCAGCAACTTCCCTGCCCTGAATTTTAAGCTTCACAATAGAGGAAGCATCTCATCTTACCTCCACTTATCAAAACATGGCTTTTGCTACAAAGACATAAGATTCCTAAGTTAAAAAAAAAAAAAAAACTTATGAAAAACTAATCATGAGGAGAACGGGAATCCACAAGAATAGCCACTGCCATGATGCCCTCCATAGGCCATGGAATAGCTCTGTCTTTCTTAGCAACAGGCCCATAACAAAAGCCAAAGAATGGGTTCCTTTCTGGCTCTAGTCTAGTGTCTATGGACCCTTTTGCCTTTTACTGGTGCTCCTGCCAGGACAATCTCTTAGTGTCACAGCTTCCTAAGCACACAACAGATGCAGCTGCCAGGCTGAAAGGAAAGAAGAATTGATTTCAGTTTCCAACTTGAGAATGTCCTCACTGCTCTGCCCTTGAACAGGGCTATTTCACTTTCTTGCCAATCCTCGGTACATAGCCAGAGTTTTGCTCTCAGCACTGTTTTGATGCATTTCCCCAGGATTTTTTTTTTTCTTCACTTCTTCTTTGTGGCCTCTCATCTTGGCTGGCCCTATGCCCTGACCCTCTCCAAACCCAGCAGGTCCTCCTCGCCAACAAGGATAATAATGGGCACTAAGAGAGCTACAGCACTGGCTCTTGGCAGACTGACAGGCACCAGGAGGACCAGTGGCTGGGAGAGAACCAGGGCTGCCTGGTCCATCTCTCCTAGGCTGAGAATCTCCTTGACCCTTGTAAACAAAGAAAGACTGGTCCTAATATCGAGGTGTTGTGACCTTTGGCAGGACCTATTTTTGCCTCCTTTTTTTCATTTAAGATGAAAATAACACCAGAAAAGCACAAATATTCACATGGACACAATCAATGTCAGAGCAGTAGCAAGAGCTCCTTGTAACACTCAAATTTGGTCAGACTTTCCTACAATAAGATCCAAACCAGATTTGTAGTCAAGCAATTACGTTTTTCTTTCCAGTGAGGGTATCTTATTTTCAGAAGTCAGACTTTTCAAGGAAATACTGATTCTTAGTACTATATTGATGCATAGTACTGCTATTCTATAACCTTCTATGCATCCCTGTGGCCCATTCCTCTGCCCCTAGGCCACATCCCATCAAAAGGTGGCAGCGTGACTCTCTGAAGCAAACTTTAGCCTTACTGCTAGGAAACAAAATGGAGAGTCTTAGTTTCCTCTGCAGGCTGGAAGTCAGGAATAATGAGACATGTGATCTGGTATCAGTTCTACCCCAGCTATTTGGGCAAGTTGCTTTACCTCTCTCGGCCTCAATTTCTTCTCCCTACAAAATAAATAGGCTAAATCTTTCTCTAAGTTTCCTTTTAGATTCTGCCTCCATAATTCATTCTTAGCTGCATCAAGTGTATCACAACTCTGAAGGCAAGAGGAAAATGTCTCTCAGATGCACTGATTTCTCTTCGCAACACAAACAGAAACTTTACGGAGGACATTCCCAGGTAGCCTTAGACATGGGGGAGGAGAGTTATGATTAAAGAAAGTTTTGCTCCAGAGTCACTGGACATTGATTCCTCTTGAGAATCTGTAGCATTGACTCACTTTCCTCTACTGGTATCTACAGAGGCAGCAGGAATAATCCTCTTTAAGCATCATCCCTGCCCTCCACTGTCCCTCCAGTTTAGTACATGTGGAGTGAGCACTTTATGTGCCAGACACTATGAGAAACGCAAAAATTAATTAGGAAGATCTCATTTCAAATCAAGTCCATGATATACAGTAGGAGCAAGGATCCAGAAGGTAAAAACCCAAGAGTCCTGGTTGAAGAGTCATTCTGATGCTCTTTTTCACCTACTCAGGAAGGGAATTAAGTAGAGGTACAGAAGGTCTTTGACATCAGACACACCTGGATTCAAATTTGAGCAAATTAATCTCTGTCATTCAGTTTTCTCATTCTTCAAAATGACATAATAATAAAACCCTTCTCAAAGGATTAGTGAGATAATCATGTAGAAGTTCTTCAGTGTCTTGCCACACATAATTTTGGAGGGCTTTCGTGTACTTTGGAAGATATCTAAGGATATAATTTTGAGTGGACAAGTATTCCCTCCCCTCATGAATTTTTCAGTGTGGTGCAAACACTAATTAGATACTATACAAATACATATGCTTAAATGTGATAGTGCTATGCATCATTTGAATCCTCCAGGGAGCAGATAAGAAGACAGAATTAGAAGCATAAGAGATTTATTGGGGTTAATGCCTGAGAACCATTAAGAGCAGAAGAAGGAGAATTGGGCAGAAAGAACTTCAGACTGCAATGCAGATCTTTCAAAGGCTTAGATAGCTCGGGAAGGACTTAGAAGCACAGATTGCCCATTAGAGGAATCCTACATTGGACAGAAATGACCAGGAACTAGGACCACCCATTATGTCCAGTTGTTAGATTGCGGCTGCCCGGGAAGAATGTGGCCTTGGCAAACTGAGGCAGGGCCTGAAGGAACTAAAAGAAGACAGTCAGTCAACTGCACTCTTGGCAACTGAATAGCAAATTCTTGAAGGGAAATCCACTTGGTGTACCTCCCTGGGTGCCCATGCTATGAAGGAAAGCTGTAAGAGAGGTTAATGTAGCACCTAACCTAGGCTTCCTTGACAGTGTTATTCAAATGGAGATATTTAGGACAGGCAGTATTAGACAGACCAAGAAAGGCAGGCAGGAGCTGTCCAGGGTAAGAAAGAATACCTGTGAACCACCAAGTCAGGAGAAGGCAGGACATGTGTTAAGAGACCAAAAGAGGGGCACCTGGGTGGCTCAGTTGGTTAAGTAGCCAACTCCTGATTTCAGCTCAGGTCATAACCTCAGGGTCCTGGGACCGAGCCCTGCGTTGAGTCCTGCATTGGGCTCCACACTTAGCAGGGAGTCTGCTTAAGGATTCTCTCTCTTCCTTGCCCTCTGCCCCTCCCCCAACTCATGCGTGTGTGTGTGTGTGTGTGTGTGTGTGTGTGTGCGCGCGCGCACCCTCTATATCTCTCAAATAAATAAATAAATAAATAAATCTTCTTCTTCTTCTTCTTCTTTTTTTTAAAGAGAGACCAAAAGAGAACAAGACTTAAACCTCAAGAGGTTGGAGCCAGATCTGGCAGGACCTAAAAGGTCATGTTAAGGATTTGGTCTTTATCATAAGAGCAAAAAAAGCTGGTGAAGGATTTTAAGAAGGAGTCAATAACATGATCAGATTTGCATTTAAAAAAATTACTGTGGCTGCTATGTTGAGGAAAGAATTAGCGAAAGAACAAGAGGAAATGCAGGGAGTCCATTTAGGAGGTTCTTGCACGAGACCTTGTACATAGTAAGCCCTCAAAAATTAAAACTGATCATCAGCATTAATAATTATAAGTCTGAATGGCATCATCTTACTTTTGCTCCCTGCTTTAAATCTAGATGTTTTTGTATTTACTTTAAGCTCTCTACCAATTACCTTTGGCCCAGTCTTCATTCATCACAAATTATACCGTTGAATAACCTCACATTTTATTGCTTAGTTTTAAACATTTTGCTTCATTATAATGAGCTTACCATTCCCTTAATACAACGTATACACTTTTACTCCATACCAGAGTTCATGCCCATCTGAATGCCCTTCCCCATTCTCTGCCACAAATTATTATTTTCTTCTTTTCCCAAACTCTGATAAACTCTTCCCAGTACGCTCCACTTAGCTTGATATCCCCTCCATTGCACCATCCTTCTGTGAGCTTTCTGTGAGGCTATGGTACATGTATTAAATATGTTCCTTTCATCCTATTTTCACTTCTTTTGAACTCCTAGAAACCAAGGACTTTAGGAGATTTTAGGTACTTAGAATAAGAAAATGTAGGATATCTTATCTTTTCAATAAGTTTATCACTTCAATTTTTTTTTTAAAAAGGAAAGAATAGTTACAAATGGTCAATGTAGATTGTTTGGGATAGAGAATAGGAGCAAATGGGAAATAAAAACTGCCAGAAAAGGAAAAATAAATGTGACATGCCAGGAAAAAATGGTTAATAATAATAGAAACAAATTGTATTTAGCACTAACCTTGTACCAGTCACTATTCTAAGAACTTTACACATATTATCTCACTTAATTCTCACAACAACTATGTGGAGCATGATTATTGTCCCTATTTATAAGGTCAAATGATGAAGATCACCCAAATGAGCTCAGATCCCTGAACTCTGAAGAGAAAGAAAATTTTCTTCAGCAAATAGTTATTGAGCCTTAGTTGTATCATGTGGTGTGGAGAGGAGAGGGTCACTGGAAAAGCTGATGGAAGCCAAATGACTTCAGAGATAAAGTTGACTCCCAGAGGGAAAGCGGGGTTGTAGGCAGTTCAAGGAGGAGATGCAGATAAGAAGCAAGTAGTATTTGGAAAGGAGAAGAGTTCACAAGGTATGTTAAGGAAGTGTTGCCTATCCCTTCTCCGTCTTCTTAAGAAACTTTAGGGACAATCCACGTTGCCCTTGAGAATTTTCTGCCTCAGGTTTTCTTTAGTCTCTACTAATGTGCTGAGTCTGGCCTTGTTGAGAGCTACATAGCCCAGCTCCTTCAGATTTATCAGGAGGTAAGGTCTCAAAGAACTTTGAGAAGGTGTGAATTACAGAAATTAACTTTAGACAGAGAGGCACCCCTTTCCCTGGATCTGTAGGGTTAGATGAGGAAATAAGGATGGGAAAGGTTTTCTCTATGTCAGTAAAGGGAGATTTCGAAAGAGCAGTTTCATGGAATGACATCAGTGCCATGTGCTAAAAATGAAAGTGGAGACTTGGAGCAGAAGCCTTAGAATGCCCGAGTTTATCAAAGCAGTCCGAAGGATTCGGGAGACCAAGGAATGGAGGCTGCATTGAGGCCACAGTGAAGGTGAAGAGCCTAAATTTCCACTAAGTTGGGGCTAAGTCTGCGCTGTTCTGCTTCCTCTTCCTTAACATTCTGCTCATTGACCTTTCCTCCAACCCAGGAAACAGACTTCACCTCTTTATCTTCCAGTTGCTGGTGGCAAGAAGAATGAGCAAAGCTTTGCTCAAAGAAGAGCTACTATAACTAAATAATCGTGATTAGTGTGATAGTACAGAGAGAGAAACTTCATTTCTTCTGCAGAATTCAGGGCCTTATTTGCATTTGAAAAAAATCTCATTAGAGCAGTATATTGGATTGTAAGATATTTTCCAGGAAAATATTTCAGAACAGCCACAACAGTCTCTTGCATGTGCACACACACACACAGAGATGCACACTCTTAATTTTCCAATTAAAAGTACCTACATACTTTCTCAATTAAAAAGCATTCAGAAAGTAAAATAAACTGATTACTAGACTTTCCTAAATTTGAAGAGGGAAAGACTTGTAGGGGTTTAAAGAGAAAAGGACTGGGAGTTTAGATGAAAAGACATTAGGAAAAGCTATGCGGCAAGGTTAAGAAACTTGTAGAATTAACACTATTTAAAAATAATTGTGTTAAAAATCTTTCTAAAGGAATTAGTCCATTTCATTGTGTAGGTGGTTGTAAAAGTAATTCCTTGTTTCGGGAATTTTAATTGGGTGGCCACAAGCAGACATACATGAGAATCTTCTCCTGGTGCTAGAGTTGCAATCAGCATGTTCAATTTTTCAACGGGGTATGGTAAATCCGCTAGTCCAAAGCGGTTCCATATAGCTACCATGCACCAAAAATCACCCCCAAAGGGTTTTTACTCTTGGCTAAACCTCTTCCTATGTTAGGCTACTTACCTTACTTTCATTCTCCCTTATCCCTACCTTGAAACATGTCTCAGAGTTTTCTCTTTGTTCAACAATCACAGAAAATCAAAATAGAATTGCAAAGAACAGTAATGATCATCTTATCCTATTCTCTCATTTTATAGGTAAGAAAATGAGGACACAATAGGTTAATTTCCCTGGGATCATGCAGCTGGTTGAGGGCAGGGGTGGTGAAAGCCCTAGAACCAGGCTCCCCTCCCACAGTCCTCCTGCTATTCTAGCTTCTCTTCAGTAGCTTTCCTGGGGCAGTTCTCTCATCTTCTAATTTTCCCTCCTGGGGGCCTTTGCCAGCTCATTAGAGCTCCCCTATGACATGGAACTCACTATGACTCATACACACAATATGTTTATGCAAGGGCAATCTCAAATGCCCTGATTTGTTTCCTAAACACATTTTGTGGCCTTTCGGCCTACTTTGCACATTGGGCATATGTCTCACTTTAAGTAGGCTGGGCCAAATGCCTTCCTTCTACCAGAAGTCTTAAAATAGGAAAAAGGAACTCAACAGAAAATCTTCTATCTTTTAAAAGAAAATTTAAAATAAAACAAATGCACAACAGAACACTAGAAAAGTCATGATACCACTACTTTACCCTCCACTGTAAAGACCACTATGATGTACTTCCTCCAGGCTGTCCTCCTAGGCATCACTGTTTAATATCCTTGTACCTAATCTTCAGCTTGATTTAGCTCACCCAAGTATCGAAATAAACAGTCTATAAACTATCTTGCTCTTCCTCAGAATAGTAAAAGGACATCCAGAGAATACCCATACAACTAGAGCCTCACCAACACACAATTGGGAGTTAAAATAATTTTTTTCTGTCATTTTATGGTTGGGGAATTGTGGCAGAGACTGCTACTTCTTACTTAATATCCATAATTCCCTTTTACCTTACACCAATTTTATTTAAGGCAACCAAGTGCCAACCTTAAAAACTATTTTTGCAGACACTCTTTCAGTTAGGATAGGTCATGAAAAGATGTCAGCAGAAATCACAGGGTATAATACTGCAGGGAATGCTCTTTAAAGGGGACTGGCTGAGTCATTGATAAATGTGTGTGCTCTCCCTTCTTCCTCCTACCTGCATTGTAGATTCGATGGGTGGAGCTGCAGAAATCAACTGCGACCATGAGGCAATCTTGAAGATGGAAGCTGCAGGCTGAGGATGTTGGCATCTGAAAGAATACGACTGGGACATCAATGACATTGTGGTGTTACTACCCCAGCTATGGACTACCAGCTTTCCAACTTTATGTTACTTAAGAGAAAGTATATGTCCATCTGGTTTAAGCCACGCTTTCATCAGATTTCTTTTTTTCTTTCTCTTTCTTTCCTTCCTTCCTCCCTCCCTCCCCCCTCCTTCTTCTTTCTTTCTTCCTTCCTTCCTTTCTTCCTTTCCTTTCCTTTTACTTAAAGCTAAATATTACCAACTGATACAGGGGCCAAACAGTCCTGAAACACTTCCAGGGAGAGTTTCCGCTAGAATGCCTTTTTTCGATGTCCTAATGGTTCTTTGAAGTCTGGATCTTTTGTTTACTTGGGATCTCCCAGTCCTCCCTTTGCATCCTAACCACCCACACTAGTGCCTTGGCAGGCCAGACCCTCACACCTTGGACTCTTTGGACTTTACTCCCTAGACTCG
>NW_024426552.1:63431684-63432844 GCF_017311325.1 Ursus maritimus | reverse complement strand
CCCTCTTACCTTTGCTGTTTCAAGTTGCATTCCCAGGAAGGGCCTGGCTTTACGTGGGAAGCTGCTGTTCCTTCTAAACTCCACCTCCCCCTCACTCCTACCTTCTTCTCAATTTAGTTTGTGCACCTGCTACAGGTCATTCTGACCAACTTCCCACTAAATGTTTAACGGAGGATTTACATGTAGTCTGTCTTTGTAGGACATCCTCTAAGGTCTTCTTAAATTTTTTTTTATATGATTTTTTATTATATTATGTTAGTCACCATACAGTACATCCCCAGTTTCCGATGTAAGGCTCGATGATTCATTAGTTGTGTATAACACCCAGTGCACCATGCAATATGTGCCCTCCTTACTACCCATCACCAGCCTATCCCATTCCCCCACCCTCCTCCCCTCTGAGGCCCTCAGTTTGTTTCTCATAGTCCATAGTCTCTCATGTTTCATTCCCCCTTCTGATTACCCCCCCCTTTCTTTATCCCTTTCTTCCCCTACCGATCATCCTAGTTCTTATGTTCCATAGATGAGAGAAATCATATGATAGTTGTCTTTCTCTGCTTGACTTATTTCACTTAGCATTACCTCCTCCAGTGCCGTCCATGTTGTAGCAAATGTTGAGAACTCGTTCTTTCTGATAGCTGAGTAATATTCCATTGTATATATGGACCACAACTTCTTAATCCAGTCGTCTGTTGAAGGGCATCTCGGTTCCTTCCACGATTTAGCTATTGTGGATATTGCTGCTATGAACATTGGTGTGCATATGGCCCTTCTCTTCACTACGTCTGTATCTTTGGGGTAAACACCCAGTAGTGCAATGGCTGGGTCATAGGGTAGCCCAATTTTTAACTTTTTAAGGGACCTCCACACTGTTTTCCAGAGTGGCTGTACCAACTTGCATTCCCACCAACAATGTAGGAGGGATCCCCTTTCTCCACATCCTCTCCAACAATTGTTGTTTCTTGCCTTGTCTATTTTTGCCATTCTAACTGGAGTAAGGTGGTATCTCAGTGTGGTTTTGATTTGAATTTCCCTGATGGCTAATGATTTTGAACATTTTTTCATGTGTCTGTTAGCCATTTGTATGTCTTCATTGGAAAAGTGTCTGTTCATATCTTCTGCCCATTTTTTGATTTGTTTATTTGTTTCTCGTGTATTGA
>NW_024426552.1:63429815-63431674 GCF_017311325.1 Ursus maritimus | reverse complement strand
TTAGGATAGGTCATGAAAAGATGTCAGCAGAAATCACAGGGTATAATACTGCAGGGAATGCTCTTTAAAGGGGACTGGCTGAGTCATTGATAAATGTGTGTGCTCTCCCTTCTTCCTCCTACCTGCATTGTAGATTCGATGGGTGGAGCTGCAGAAATCAACTGCGACCATGAGGCAATCTTGAAGATGGAAGCTGCAGGCTGAGGATGTTGGCATCTGAAAGAATACGACTGGGACATCAATGACATTGTGGTGTTACTACCCCAGCTATGGACTACCAGCTTTCCAACTTTATGTTACTTAAGAGAAAGTATATGTCCATCTGGTTTAAGCCACGCTTTCATCAGATTTCTTTTTTTCTTTCTCTTTCTTTCCTTCCTTCCTCCCTCCCTCCCCCCTCCTTCTTCTTTCTTTCTTCCTTCCTTCCTTTCTTCCTTTCCTTTCCTTTTACTTAAAGCTAAATATTACCAACTGATACAGGGGCCAAACAGTCCTGAAACACTTCCAGGGAGAGTTTCCGCTAGAATGCCTTTTTTCGATGTCCTAATGGTTCTTTGAAGTCTGGATCTTTTGTTTACTTGGGATCTCCCAGTCCTCCCTTTGCATCCTAACCACCCACACTAGTGCCTTGGCAGGCCAGACCCTCACACCTTGGACTCTTTGGACTTTACTCCCTAGACTCGCACGACTGGACTCTTTCCCTCTTACCTTTGCTGTTTCAAGTTGCATTCCCAGGAAGGGCCTGGCTTTACGTGGGAAGCTGCTGTTCCTTCTAAACTCCACCTCCCCCTCACTCCTACCTTCTTCTCAATTTAGTTTGTGCACCTGCTACAGGTCATTCTGACCAACTTCCCACTAAATGTTTAACGGAGGATTTACATGTAGTCTGTCTTTGTAGGACATCCTCTAAGGTCTTCTTAAATTTTTTTTTATATGATTTTTTATTATATTATGTTAGTCACCATACAGTACATCCCCAGTTTCCGATGTAAGGCTCGATGATTCATTAGTTGTGTATAACACCCAGTGCACCATGCAATATGTGCCCTCCTTACTACCCATCACCAGCCTATCCCATTCCCCCACCCTCCTCCCCTCTGAGGCCCTCAGTTTGTTTCTCATAGTCCATAGTCTCTCATGTTTCATTCCCCCTTCTGATTACCCCCCCCTTTCTTTATCCCTTTCTTCCCCTACCGATCATCCTAGTTCTTATGTTCCATAGATGAGAGAAATCATATGATAGTTGTCTTTCTCTGCTTGACTTATTTCACTTAGCATTACCTCCTCCAGTGCCGTCCATGTTGTAGCAAATGTTGAGAACTCGTTCTTTCTGATAGCTGAGTAATATTCCATTGTATATATGGACCACAACTTCTTAATCCAGTCGTCTGTTGAAGGGCATCTCGGTTCCTTCCACGATTTAGCTATTGTGGATATTGCTGCTATGAACATTGGTGTGCATATGGCCCTTCTCTTCACTACGTCTGTATCTTTGGGGTAAACACCCAGTAGTGCAATGGCTGGGTCATAGGGTAGCCCAATTTTTAACTTTTTAAGGGACCTCCACACTGTTTTCCAGAGTGGCTGTACCAACTTGCATTCCCACCAACAATGTAGGAGGGATCCCCTTTCTCCACATCCTCTCCAACAATTGTTGTTTCTTGCCTTGTCTATTTTTGCCATTCTAACTGGAGTAAGGTGGTATCTCAGTGTGGTTTTGATTTGAATTTCCCTGATGGCTAATGATTTTGAACATTTTTTCATGTGTCTGTTAGCCATTTGTATGTCTTCATTGGAAAAGTGTCTGTTCATATCTTCTGCCCATTTTTTGATTTGTTTATTTGTTTCTCGTGTATTGA
>NW_024426552.1:63426008-63427896 GCF_017311325.1 Ursus maritimus | reverse complement strand
TTATTTATTTATTTATGTGGCAGCCAACCAGAGAGAGAGGGAACAGAAGCAGGGGAGTGGGAGAGGAAGAAGCAGGCTCCCAGCAGAGGAGCCCGATGAGGGACTCCGGAACGCCGGGATCACGCCCTAAGCCAAAGACAGGCGCTCAATGACTGCGCCACCCCGGCGCCCCGGGTTGTGGGCTTCTTGATTTTTCAGCCTGCCTTCTGTGTTCTGGGGGAGGGGCCTGCCGCGCCGATACTCAGGCAGCCATGTTTGGGTAGAGTCTCCTTGTCCCCTGCGAGGGGGGATGGGGATGGGCACTCCCTGAGCCGGTATTTCCAGGCTTTTGTTCTCTGGCGGCTTTCCCTGGCGGTTTGCTGTGCCTCTTCTGAGAGTCGGAGCAGCAGCAGCGGCCGAATTTCAGCCTCAGTCACAGAACAGAGGGATTGCGGCCCGTTCTCTACTAATGTTCTGGCCACTTTAACTCTGTTACTGTTGGTGCTGCTCAACCCTGCAGCGTCCCGGGATGTGCGCCCCACACCCGGCGTCCCAGCCCTCACTTCCAGGGCCTGCGCGTCTCTGTCCTTTGTGTTTCTAACGCCGCCAGCCGCCAGCCGCCCCGCGCGCGCTCCCGGATCTCCCGGTCTCAGTCTGGATCCAGTGAGCGCACCGGGATTCCGGTGATCCGCGAGATGCCTGGTGGCGCGTGCACCCGGCTCACAGTCTCAGTCCGCTGTTTTGCGGGTGCCGTCCGCGAGCCCCGCCAGCTCCCCCGTGCAAGTGGCTACCGCTTCCCGGCGCCCGACCGCAGCGGCTCCCTCCCCCTTCCGCTTATCTTCCGATATCTATGCACGGTTTCATGGCTCCCCGCTTCGTACCTCAATACTCAGCGCTGGAGATGTTCATTTGTAGAGATCCAGATGCGTCTTCCTGCGTCTCAGGCTGGTTCCGTGGTTGTTTAGGCTGGTCTGGTACCTATCCAGCTCGAGTCGGGGGACCGGCTGAAAAAGGGGTCCCCTACTCCTCCGCCATCTTAACTCCTCCTCAGGTCTTCTTAAATTTTAACTAGAATATCCAGGTTTACTTTTTCCCTTCCTAACAGTCTCTATAAAACTGACTAGTTCCCAAATAATTCCAGCAAGGGGTAATCATGGCTGATTAGATCCCGCTGAAAATCTATCCATATGTGGCTAATGAAGAAGCTTCTGGCTCTATGAAATTTTTCCCTCAAAAGTTCGCCATAGAAATAGGGAGGTCCTTGGGGCGCCTGGGTGGCACAGCGGTTAAGCGTCTGCCTTCGGCTCAGGGTGTGATCCCGGAGTCCTGGGATCGAGCCCCACATCAGGCTCCTCTGCTGGGACCTGCTTCTTCCTCTCCCACTCCCCCTGCTTGTGTTCCCTCTCTCTCTGGCTGTCTCTATCTCTGTCGAATAAATAAATTAAAAATCTTTAAGAAAAAAAAAAAGAAATAGGGAGGTCCTTATTTCATTTTATTATTTTGCCCCTTAATCTTTTTCCTTGAGTTATGGTTCTGATACCACAGGATCTGCAATCCTTGGGGTCCAGGTTGACTTAATGGTTAGTGAGAACTTTCTTTAAAATCTGGGGCGCCTGGGTGGCTCAGTCGTTAAGCGTCTGCCTTCAGCTCAGGGCGTGATCCTGGGATCCTGGGATCGAGCCCTGCATCAGGCTCCCTGCTGGAAGCTTGCTTCCTCTCCCACTCCCCCTGCTTGTGTTCCCTCTCTCGCTGGCTCTCTCTCTGTCAAATAAATAAATTAGATCTTTAAAATAAATAAATAAAATAAAATAAAATAAAATAAAATAAAATAAAACCTGCGGCTACAACTAAACAATGTAAAGCAGAAAAGTAAACAGTAACATAGGTGCCTGGATTTAGTGGTAAGTAA
>NW_024426552.1:63227566-63425745 GCF_017311325.1 Ursus maritimus | reverse complement strand
GCGCGTCTCTGTCCTTTGTGTTTCTAACGCCGCCAGCCGCCAGCCGCCCCGCGCGCGCTCCCGGATCTCCCGGTCTCAGTCTGGATCCAGTGAGCGCACCGGGATTCCGGTGATCCGCGAGATGCCTGGTGGCGCGTGCACCCGGCTCACAGTCTCAGTCCGCTGTTTTGCGGGTGCCGTCCGCGAGCCCCGCCAGCTCCCCCGTGCAAGTGGCTACCGCTTCCCGGCGCCCGACCGCAGCGGCTCCCTCCCCCTTCCGCTTATCTTCCGATATCTATGCACGGTTTCATGGCTCCCCGCTTCGTACCTCAATACTCAGCGCTGGAGATGTTCATTTGTAGAGATCCAGATGCGTCTTCCTGCGTCTCAGGCTGGTTCCGTGGTTGTTTAGGCTGGTCTGGTACCTATCCAGCTCGAGTCGGGGGACCGGCTGAAAAAGGGGTCCCCTACTCCTCCGCCATCTTAACTCCTCCTCAGGTCTTCTTAAATTTTAACTAGAATATCCAGGTTTACTTTTTCCCTTCCTAACAGTCTCTATAAAACTGACTAGTTCCCAAATAATTCCAGCAAGGGGTAATCATGGCTGATTAGATCCCGCTGAAAATCTATCCATATGTGGCTAATGAAGAAGCTTCTGGCTCTATGAAATTTTTCCCTCAAAAGTTCGCCATAGAAATAGGGAGGTCCTTGGGGCGCCTGGGTGGCACAGCGGTTAAGCGTCTGCCTTCGGCTCAGGGTGTGATCCCGGAGTCCTGGGATCGAGCCCCACATCAGGCTCCTCTGCTGGGACCTGCTTCTTCCTCTCCCACTCCCCCTGCTTGTGTTCCCTCTCTCTCTGGCTGTCTCTATCTCTGTCGAATAAATAAATTAAAAATCTTTAAGAAAAAAAAAAAGAAATAGGGAGGTCCTTATTTCATTTTATTATTTTGCCCCTTAATCTTTTTCCTTGAGTTATGGTTCTGATACCACAGGATCTGCAATCCTTGGGGTCCAGGTTGACTTAATGGTTAGTGAGAACTTTCTTTAAAATCTGGGGCGCCTGGGTGGCTCAGTCGTTAAGCGTCTGCCTTCAGCTCAGGGCGTGATCCTGGGATCCTGGGATCGAGCCCTGCATCAGGCTCCCTGCTGGAAGCTTGCTTCCTCTCCCACTCCCCCTGCTTGTGTTCCCTCTCTCGCTGGCTCTCTCTCTGTCAAATAAATAAATTAGATCTTTAAAATAAATAAATAAAATAAAATAAAATAAAATAAAATAAAATAAAACCTGCGGCTACAACTAAACAATGTAAAGCAGAAAAGTAAACAGTAACATAGGTGCCTGGATTTAGTGGTAAGTAAAATTCTTCCCTGGGCTATCACTCAATAACATCAGCTTATGATTATATATTAGTCTGGTCAAGTATTTTCTCTTTGGATTCTGGTGGCCATCCATAACCCAAGCCCTCAGGGAAGTGATATTTCTGCTCCAGGTTTCCTACTAATAAAGCACCCACGGGACTATTAACTCATGTGATTTAAGTTGACTCATGTGTGCTCCCACTTCTAAAAGAGCGTGACTTGAGATAAGGAAATGAAGAAAAGAGGTTGTTGGCTGCCCCTGGGGGGAGTGGCTCAGATAAGATGGAGCTGGAGGAGATAGAGGGCTAGAGCAGTGGCTCTCAGCACAGTTATCTCAGGCTTGGCTCTCAAAAACTTATCATTGCATTATTGCTCTCAGTGAATTGAGAACTGGTATAAAAGACATCACAAAGGTAGTCAGTCCATTCCCACAAGGGCACTTCTAAAACTTGGGGCCCTCAATGGCTTCCATCTCTGTCTTTAACAGGGACTGCTCAGAAGATCTAATCCAGAAATTAAATCATTTCTTCCCTGGGGAATGTCATTTACCTCCCTGTATTATGCAGAACAATTCTGCACACACACACACATGCACACACACACACACACACACACACACCCCAACTTTTAGCCCCGCCACCCATCATGACTTGACAAACAGAGAGCATTCTAGCTACCAGGTCTCTCTCTCAGAATTATAAATAGCGAAACATTACTTTCTCTTACACATAGATAAAAGACACAATAAAAACGGCTCCAGATCAGTTCAGGTGGTGGAATTATTGGTGGTTTCTTTTTTCTTTCATCTTTCTACTTTCAGTTTTCACATATTTTCTTTGATTATATTACATATTAATAAGCCCTAACATTTCCTGAATACTGACTCTGCTGGGCCAGGCATTCTGCTAGCACATTATATATTTATTTCATTTACTCCTCTCTACAAATCTATGGGTTTACATGTAAAGAAACTAAAGACATTAAGTAACTTATCAATGGGTAGCCTACATCTGAATCCAGGTTTATCTGTTATTAAAGTCAAGTCTCTTAGCTCCTACACCATTGCTTTTATAATGGAAAAAGTACACATTTTTATTTTTTTAATATTTATTTATTTATTTATTTGAGAGAGAGCAAGAGTAAGAGAACACAAGCAGGGGATGCTGCAGAGGGAGAGGGAGAAACAGGCTCCCTACTGAGCAGGCAGTCCAATGCGGGGCTCAATCCTAGGACACTGGGATCATGACCTGAGCCGAAGGCGGATGCTTAGCCAATTGAGCCACCCAGGTGCCCCCAAAGTACACATTTTTAGAAAACATTGTAAGATGTTGAAACTAGAAACTTTAGTCATGGATTTATTTTCAGATTTGGTAGTATATATAGTATGGTGGTTAAGAGTGTGGATTCTGGAGCCAGAACTCGTGAACGCCAGGCTTCCACCTTGCTAGCTCTGTGACCCTGAGCAAGTGACATAACTCCTCTATGCCGTATTTTCTCCATCTATTACCACCTACCACAGGGTTATTGTGAAACTTAAATGAATTATATTTGTAAAATGCTTAAATAGTACCTGGCATATAGTAAGTGCTATGGAAACTATTTGTTATTGTTATTCTTGTTGTTGTTTATTATTATTGGTATTTTATTCCAAAAGACTTTGAAGCCAGGCTTGTATTCTCCTGAAAAGAAATTCAGACTATAATTCTCCTAAGCTCCTGGATCAAGGCTTTTAAGAATGAGGCTGCCTGCCTTTCCCTGTGGGATAACTCTAAGGGAAAGAATAATGGGGACGTGGTGATCCCTCTCTTTTGGGGCTGAACGGAAACACTTTCCAGGGAGAAGACTCCTGGTATCATTTTAACTGCACAATCGAGCCTCAAAGCAGAAACTTCCTGTTCATCTTTTCTTTTTCCTTTGTCTAATACATTTAATTAGTATTAGAATTATCATATTCTCAAAGGTCTGTTCAAAAGCAGGGGGAAAAGTTTCTAGATTTTACCAAATCAATAGGTTTTACCAAAAACAATAATCGCCTAATATATGCTCAGCAAAGTAAGTCTTTCCGTTTTAAAGCAAATGTGTGGGTACAAAAGCTTGAGTTTCATTATGGGGAGAATGCCTAAGGGGCTCATGCTTTCCAAAGGGGTGATCCCTACTCAGAAAGTCACAGGCCTTGAATCCTCAGGCCTGGTCCTCCAGCTGATGCCAGTGGCTTCCGTGTTGAGGCCCAAGGAAAAAAAAAAGAATTATCAGAAATCAGGGAAATGAATCCAACTGAGGAAAAACAGAGACGATGGTGGCTCGTTTGGTCTAGGGAATATAAATTAAACAAACAATGCTTCCTCACCACTCACTTCACCTCTGCAGGGTATAAGTAAGGTCTCCTCCCAGGTAGCCTCAGCCAGAGTACTGCTAGAATCTGGGAGGTCCCTCCCTCTGGACAATGGCTCAGCTATTCAGTAGCTCCTGTGCTAAACTGATACAGCCTCCTGGTCTTCACTCCTTGTCCCAGCTCTACATCTTGACCGAGAAGAACAAATTTATTCTGCCTGTCACAGAAAAGCCTTTGAAATATTTGCAGACAATGATATGGTGTTTTGTGGGTGGGTTTTTTGGGGGGGTTTGTTGTTGTTGTTGTTGTTGTTGCTGTTGTTGTTGGTTTTGGTTAACTTTTTTTTCCCCTCCACACTAACAGTGATCATTTCTATGAACTCTCTGATTTCCTGACTCTCCTCATCCTATTTGCCTTGCTCTAGTTGGTCAATATCCCCCAAGAATTGTGGTCCCTACCACAGAACCCGGTACTTGAGTGTGGTCTGACCACAGCCCACTGCAATAGGACCAGAGCTGCCTGTTATCTCCACTTCAGTTCCCTTCATGCAGTCAAAGATTGGGTTGTTTTTTTTCCCAGCAGACACATTATGGTGTTGGCAAATATTCAACTTGTGGTTAAAATTCCCAGTTCTTTCATATGAACACAGTCCAGGTAATCTCCTCCAACCTGAATAGCTGGTTTTCTTTTTTTTTTTTTTACTCTAAATATAAAATTCTGCGGTGTTTCTGGTACACTTCATCTTATTGAGATAGACAAGACACTCCAGACTGTCTAGACAATTTTGAATTCCGATTTAGTTCTGTGACTCTACTTTCCAGCTTTGTGTCACTTGTAGGCTTAGTAAAAATGCCATACCCTGTTGATGCATTGCAAAAGTGAAGCAAACTTTTCTGACATTACTGAAAGTGTAGGCATGGGTACACTGTGCAGAATGACTCTAAATTAGCTTGAGCAATTTATAGACAGCTTTTTCAATTCTCTCCAGCCCACCTGCACGACATATAATACAAGGCACACAAAGAAGAAAAAGAGGCCTTTTAAGTGTGGGTAGTGAGCGAGGAAAACAAGAAAGAAGTAGTAACACTACTTGCACCTTCCTCCCTCTTCTCTTATTTTTGGTCTCAGGATTGGACTCTTATGGTCCAATCCAGGAATCCTCCCCAGAGGTAGATGAGACTGATGATGTGTTCATAACTCTTCCTAGACCATGGCTCAGCCTAGCCACCCTACTTCCCTGTACAGGAAGATCAGAGGCAACAGGTTGGTATCAAGGCATCATTTGAAGAGAATGGATGCAAATGCGCCAGCCCCAGTCTGTACACGATTCAGTCCTGTGATCATTCTCGTCTTCCTGACAGCAATCATCATTTCGTCCCTCTACCCTTCACCTCCACAAGATCAGTACCAGCCAGAAAAGGAATTTTTCCCTCATTGATTTATTTCCTCTTAATTAGAACCAGCCGGAGGAACTGGAGCCTCACTTTTATTAGCATAGTGATAGGAAAACAAAGTATACTAAAAAAGTTAATGAACAGAGCCATTTTATGGCCAGGGTCTGTACAATTGAAATGAAAACATACTCTGAACCTAAACATATTCAGTCTGATGTTTATGCCCCTCCCAAAGAGAGATTATCATAACAATCATCTCTGGAAAGTTTCCTTACCTAAGCAGATATGGGCTCCTTTTTCCTCATATTCCAAGGTCAGATAATCTCAAATGAGTGGGAGCCATAAAACAAGAGCGTACAGGGGACAGGGCAATGTTTGGGAGCTGGCCCCAGAATTACGCCTGTATACCAGTACCAGCTTCTCTATTGAGCAGCCATGAGATCCTGGGCAGATAAAAATAGAGTTGATATGATAAGACTTATTCAAAACTTTGTAAATTAGTACAGTCCCTGGGATCTATAAAGTGCTTAATAAATATTAGTTATTTTCAAATAGGTTTTTAATATACATGTTCAGCTTCTTTTTTAATAAGACTTATTCAAAACTTTGTAAATTAGTACAGTCCCTGGGATCTATAAAGTGCTTAATAAATATTATTTTCAAATAGGTTTTTAATATACATGTTCAGCTTCCTTTTTTAAAAAAAATTTATTTGAGAGAGAGAGACATGAGCAAGAGGGCCAGAGGGAGAAGGAGAGAGGACCTCAAGCAGACTCTGTGCTGAGTACGGAGTCCTATGTGGGGCTCGATCTCACAACACCAAGATCACAACCTGAGCTGAAACCAAGAGTTGGAGGCTTAACTGATTGTGCTACCCAGGTGCTCCCGCTTGCTTTTTTCTACTATTCAGTTGCTATGCTTTGATCTAAAACAGTTAAGAAACACAATAATAGTTGTCACCAGGTTCTTAGAATCCTAGCATATTAGAGATCTAGTATGACCCTTCCTTTTGCAGATGAAGAAACTGAGGCCCAGGTAGGAAAAAGGAGTTTTTCAAGGCACATAGTGAGTGAATGGCAGAGCCAGGACTCTAAACAAGGTGCCCTGGTTCCTGACCCCCAATCCTGTCCCCAGTTATAACCTCTTTTTTTTTTTAAGGAAGGAATCAGAATTAGCTGTATAGCCATGTGCAGATTTAGATACTAGTATATATGATATATATTTTATATATAATTCTGTATAGAGAAATTTAAAGTATTATCTACAATGCTTTAGCAAATGCATGGCACAATGAATCTTACGCTGAAAACTCTGACTTCAAAACTCTGTTCACTAAGCAGTATGGAATCATGGAAAGAACATAGAACTTGGAACTGAGTAGGCTTAGATTCAAATCCCAATTCTACTACTTACTGCTTGCATAACTTTAGCGATTTATCCAACCCCTTTGAATTTAGTTTCCTCATCTGGAAAATGGGGATATTAATCCCCATCAGTGGCTTTTGTGATGCATATGGCATATCAAGTATGGGGGCACAATGCCCATCATACATTGGCACCCCTCCTTAGGTGATTCTCTCAAGATTCCCCTGATTTTGGTGCTCTGCAGGAAGCAAGACACTGTCAGGTGCTTGTTTGAAAGGAAAGACAGTGATCTGTTTTCTTTGCCATGAGTGGAATGGGAACATGGTACTTGGAGTTTCCTCTCAAGTCCACTTGCGAGCATAAGGTTGTTTTGTAGAGGACATCAGCTCAGGAAGTATGACAAGACCTGGGGTTACTTACCATGGAGATATTGTCTCTAGATTGTTCAATGCTGGGCCTTGGGTTTTTTTTTTGCTGGACACGGAGCCCCTATGCACCTATCCTCACAACCTTCTCTTGGTAAACCTTCTTATGCACTAGGTACTTAAAATATTTATGGAAGGAGGAAGGAAGGAAGGAAGGAAGGAAGGAAGGAAGGAAGGGAGGAAGGTTGTTTCAAGGATGCAAGAGTGACTGGTCCTTAAGAACTAGGAAATAATGTTTTGTTCTGAGAGTTAATCTATACAATCAATCCATAATGGATCAGATCAGTATATGCAAAGTCATCTTAAAGCAATAGTATAGATTCTTAGACAAATAAAACTTTTATATCAGTTGTTCCCCAACCTGGCTAATGATCCCTGTGAACATTCAGATTCCTAAACTCTTCCACAGACCCAATAAATTAGAATTTATAGTAGAGCCAAAAAGGTCTTTATTTCCTTATAAGTCTTCCAGGTGCTATTGGGGTGATCAGCCCCACACCCTGGCCAGCAAACTGGCTTTGAGAACCATAGTTCCACTGCAAGTAGTATGAAAATGAATAACACATATAAAGAGCAATGTGTAGGTAAGAAGAGGGCTGTTCAGCAAAGGAAAAGAGGGGAAAGGGCACACTTGGCACACTCTAGCTAAAGCAAGCAAGATTCTGGAACTGGGTCCCCTGCTAGAAACATCTACACCATCTGGAGGGTAGATTACTATTGAGGAGATACAGACCCAGATGAGCAGAGCCTGACATTATTGAACATTTGAATCATCTAACTCCCCTTGTCAAAGTTCCTTGCTCATTGAGCAACCTTCTGATGATTTCTCTTCCCTTGCAACCGACCCATAGGGAGAAAAGGAGCAGATCAGGTCAAATGTTTCCAACTGTAAATTAATAAACTGGCATTCTGGTTATAGATCAGTCTCTTGTGAGTTAGTATGAGTCAGCATCCCTGAGTCTGATCAACTCAAGAGGCTCTGCCAAGATCAAGTTTCTGATGCTGCAAAGCTGAGGGCCTGAGCTGGGGTGGGACCCCAGTGAATTCACAAGAGTGAAAGTATCCCATTCAGGCCCCAGGAAGCCAGTCAGTTAGCCTTTCCTGGGGAAAGGAGGTGAAAAGGAGCCCATTTCCCACAATGGAAGACTTTCTTGATACTTCATGTGCTTTACTGGGTACATGAATTTGAAAGAAGGGGTTAGGTTCTTATAATAAGAAAAGTCATTTAGTATGTTTTTTTCTATTGTCAAAAGGCTTTCAAATATATTGCTCATTTGACACTGGCACTAGCCTAGGAGGTAAGTCAGGCATAGATTGTTCTTACTCTTATTTCGGAGATGAGGAATCTGAGCAGTCACTTACCTCAGACCCAAAGTAAATGACCCAGCTAGGACCAGAATCTGGATCTTTTGACTCCTTTTTCTCACTTCCCCTCTCATTTAATAAAGAGAATACCCTAAACAGAACCCTAAAGGAGCACTAGAAACACCTGAATAAGAGTGGGAATGTGTTGGGGCACCTGGGTGGCTCAGCCGTTAAGCGTCTGCCTCTGGCTCAGGTCATGATCCCAGGGTCCTGGGATCAAGCCCCGCATCAGGCTCCCTGCTCGGCGGGAAGCCTGCTTCTCCCTCTCACACTCCCCTTGCTTGTGTTCCCTCTCTTGCTGTCTCTCACTGATAAATAAATAAAATCTTAAAAAAAAAAAGAGTAGGACTGTGCTTACATGTGTGTGTGTGGGCTGGGTTAAGGACACAGATATGGAGGGGCAAGTTGACAGAAAAGTAGAAGAGATATCAGATCAGTGGTGATAAGAAAGCACATCAAAATTTTTTCTTAGGCAAGAGAACTGAGAAATGACCCAATTTAATTGAACCCGTTATTTATTGAGCACCTATTGTGTGCAAGGCCTTTTGTGCTAGGTGTTACCAAGAAGAGCAGAACTTATGAAAGAACATTTTTTTAACATGTATTTTGGTGTGATGAAGACTGACCCCAAATCTTTTTTCTTCCTTATGGTAGCATCAAATAGTACAATCCACACTAAGGGTGTTTAAAGGGAGGTGGGAGAGGGGAGATTGTGGCAGTTGGGAGGCTGACTGATTAGGCATGCTTGGATGTCTTTGTAATTTTACAAACATCTTTGACTGCCTACTATGTGCTATGTGTCTAGGAGAACTCTGGCAGCCAAGATCATTTGGAAACACAGGCTTGATAACATCTCATCAGGGATGGATGCTTGTGTAAAATCCTTGGGGAAATTAAAAAAAAAAAAAAGATGCAGCTTCTTCAACACTTTTCCATCATTGTATTTTATCTTGGGTCCTGAAGTCCTTGGTAACTTCATCAGTGACAGTTCCCAAAATAAATCCTGTTTTTTAAAATGCTTTTTATAATCACATGAAAACAAAATCTAGATTTTGGAGGCACAAGAATTATAAAAGGGGCAAGTCCCCGGGCTCCCCTTCTCCTACACTGACACGTTTCAGCATGACCCACAGTTGGGACAAGGGGCTGCAGCCAGACATCTTTTAATTAGCCCACAAACACTGCCCTGTGGCTTGCTTCAGTCCTCATATTTTGTTAACTGGTTGATCCATTTTTCTCTGTATAAATCTGTACATTCCGGTGTGAGCACTCTGGGGTGGCAAAGGGAGAGAGAGCTGCCTGTTCCCCACCCGATCAGTTCATGTCTGGCTGGATCAGCCTCCCACCTCTCTGGCTGATTCATCAAGCTCAGTCTATTCAAACAGATGGGACTTCTATTTAAGTATTTTAATAGCATGTATTTAAGATACCCTATTGAGAATCTGATCTGACAGAGGTGTGATGAAGTGTTGATGTGCTAGGCTTACTAGGCAAATAACTTCTTCTCAAACCAGATAATTAAAATCAATTGATTAAGTACTTAACTAAGGGCCTACTGTGTGCCAGTGTGTGCCCAGCATTGAGTTAATAGGGCCAGAAAGGAAATAGAATGCTTGGCAGATAGGCCCTTGGAACCTTCTTTCTCTGGGAAGAAATAGTGCATGCTTGGATGTCTTTGTAATTTTACAAACATCTTTGACTGCCTACTATGTGCAAGAGGTTTGCACAAGTAAGCAGCTAAATAGTCAGGGTAGTGGCCACACCTCTTTTATATCAAGCCTACATCAAACATTTCAAGGGGAAATGACTGTTTTGTGTCATGATGAGAAAAATTTAAAAAAAACCCACACTTATTGAGCACCTAAATTGAATGTATTGAATGTTCTTCAGTTTATCACGTTCCTTCTTGAGACCACGCTGTTGCTTTTATTGCTCGAACTTTTAAGTGATATCCACTCTTCCACTCTGTTATGCTTACTCAGTCATTTTTTTCCTTTAGATCAAATCTGACCTTCTCCAAAAACCTTTTACTCCTAACTTTCAGGCAATACTGGTATCTCTTCTTCACAGCCTTTATTGTTAGTAACATGCATTTCAGAACTTCAGTTGAGTACCTAATACCTTATACTGTCTTGTATTGGTCTCTAATCCTTCAGGTTTGTGAGACTTGGATAATCAATACTGTAAGCTCTTTGAGGGTAAACTCATATGTTTGCTATTCTGAAATGGAATCGGAATCTCCTTCTGGAAAGTACTTAGCATTGTGTCAGATACATAGTAAGTCTTCTAAAAATGGACGCCATTATTAGTTATTAATTTGCTGAGACTGGATGCAAGAGTGGAAAGTAGAGATAAGAATGGAGAAAGGAAGCGATAACTGTTAGGTTTGGAAGTGTGTAACAGAAAACCCAAATCGAATGGCTTAAGCCAATTCATTGGCTTTTCTGAGAAAGCCTAGAGATACAATAATGATTGGTTATGATTTAATCAGGGCTTTAGCTTCATTTCTTTATGACTCTTTGGTACTATCTCTTCGTGTGTTGGCTTTATACTCAGATTGGTTGCAAGATGACTGTAGTAATTCTAGGCTTCATATTTCCACATACCATCCAGAGGAAGGGAATATTCATCTCTTCTGATGGCTCTCTTAAAAGTGAGGAAACTTCTTTCCTCAAGACCCCAGCAAATCTCCTTTCTTATCTCCATGTACCAAGTGAGTCACAAGCCTTTTTCTTAACACACCAAGGAGTGTCACGGACTGCTTGGCTTTGGCTAGGTTCCTAGTGCAGACAGTATGAGATTACTGTCGCTTAGGATGGCCCGCTCATACTGCAGTAACAGCCAACTCCCAAATCTCGGTAGCTTAATACAGCAAAAATTTATTTCTGGCTCTCTACATGTCGGTGTAGGTCAGCAGGGGGAGCTCCACCAGTACGGTCACTCTGGGACCCAGGCTGATGGAGGCTTCATCTTGAAAAATGATTTAGCAATCACAGCAGCAGGGAGAAAGGGACCTGGTGAATCCTACACTGGCTTTTAAAGTCTTCTGTCTGTAAATGATATAGAGCGCTTCTGTTCACATTTTATTGGCCAAAGTAAGTCACATGGCCACACTAACTTAAGCAAGCTAGGAAATGAAATCTTGCTATGTGTCTAGGAGAACTCAAATATTTACAAATAGCCCCAAGCATGATTACAATTACTCTTGGCTCAATCAGGACCAACTATATGGATGACTATAGAGTTATCTTCTCCTGAATCATGTACTTCTTTGGAAAGGGGATCCCTTAGCAAAAATCAGGTACTATTACGAAGGGAGCAATGGATGTTGAATAGGCAACCAATTATATTTATTATAGAGGTTATATGAAGGCAAATTGATCTCAGACATCAAAGAAATGGAGAAAGCAAGATCACAAACAGTTTGGCAAAGGTCAAGAAGGAGAGAAGCAACCACTATAGGAATGTAGCCATCTAGAGATCTGCACAGCCGGAAGGGCCCAGATAAGCAGCATAGCCAGTAGCGCATGAGTTAGTATCTTTGCTGCTGCACTCCCCAGCCCAGACATAGGAGCATAAAAATCAGATCAGGAAAATACGTAGGGATGATGGACGATTTGAGGGACTTCATAGGAGATCTTCAGTTGTTAAAGAAGTGGGAGAATTGAAGAAGTCAAGGGGTTCTCAAATGGCCAATGGGGCCAAAGTTATAATATAACCCAGAACCAGTCACATTCTTAAACTACTTTAAGTCTTTGAGAAGTAACCTCTAACAGTAACAAAGACTTGTGGCAGGTGGTACAGACAGATGAAATGGAATCCAAATCATAGAAAATGGAGGACAGCCAATCTGAAAGAGATACTGAAATAAAGGTGAGGATTTCTGTCCCATTGGGACTACCCGTATTAGAAAAAGAAGGTCCCCATGGGAGAGGAGAGTGTGAGTTTACATTAGAGCCATGTTTCTACCCAGGGGAGGCAACACAATATAAAAGAGAGAATTCTCTCTAAAAGAGAAATGCACAATCAGGAAACTTGAGTTTGAGGCCCAACAGTGACTATAAATACAATATGGGCAAATCAGTATAAAGTTTTTCAACTTGTTTCCTCAACTGAAGAAAGAAGGTAATAATCCCTCCTCTACTTTCCTCAGAGCTTTATGTGATGATCAAGAGATAGGAAAGTGCCTTGGTAGACTATAAAGCCCTGGATAATTATATGTATGGGACTATAACACTGACATGGATCGGTGGGAAGAGTTGAGGAGGTTTAGGATTTAGGTGAAACGCTATCTCTAAGTGAATAGGATCCAAAGGGAAGTACAGAGTGAAGGTGGAGATATCAGTGGGCTGATAGGCATTGTCTAGGCTAAGACTTTTTTTCTTTTCTTTCAAGATTTTATTTAAATTCAAGTTAGTTCACATATAGTGTAGTGTTATAGCTCATTACATCAAGTGCCCTCCTTAATGCCCATCACCCAATTACCCCATCCCCCCACCCAACTCCCCTCCAGCAACCCTCAGTTTGTTCCCTATATTTGAGTCTCTTGTGGTTTGCCTCCCTGTCTTTATCTTATTTTCCCTTCCCTTCCCCTATGTTCATCTGTTTTGTTTCTTAAACTCCAAGAGTGAAATCATATGGTATTTGTCTTTCTCTGACTGACTTATTTCACTTAGCATAATACACTCTAGTTCCATCCACATCATTACAAATGGCAAGATTTCAATCTTTCGGATATAGATAGAGATATAAATACCTATATATCTATAGGTATATAGATATAGATACCTATAGATCTATAGGTAGATATAGGTATTTATATCTCTATCTATATCTCACATCTTTTTTTTTTTAAAGATTTTATTTATTTATTTGACAGAGAGAGCACAAGCAGGGGGAGTGGGAGAGGGAGAAGCAGGCTCCCCGCTGGGCAGGGAGCCCAACTCGGGGCTCAATCCCAGGACCCTGGGATCATGACCTGAGCTGAGGGCAATGGCTTAACCAACTGAGCCACCCAGGGATCCCTCACATCTTTTTCCATTCATCAGCTGATGGACATTTGGGCTCTTTCCATATTTTGGCTATTGTGGATAGTGCTGCTATAAACATTGGGGTGCCTGTGCCCCTTTGAATCGGTATTTTTGTATCCTTTGGATAAATACCTAGTAGTGCAATTGTTGGGTATTAGGGTAGTTCTATTTTTAACTTTTTGAGGAACCTCCATACTTTTTTCCAGAGTGGCTGCACCAGTTTACATTCCCACCAACAGTGTAAGAGGGCTATCCTTTCCCTGTACCCTCACCAACATCCGTCATTTCCTGACTTGTTAATTTTAGCTAATTTTTCCTGACTTGTTAATTTTGATTTGTATTTCCCTGATGATGAGTGATTGAGCCAACAAATTAGGAAATCTGGAAGAAATGCATAAATTCCTAGAAACATATAACTACCAAAACTGAAGCAGGAAGAAACAGAAAATCTGAACAGACCCATAATCAGCAAAGAAACTGAATCAGTAATCAAAAATCTCCCAACAAATAAGAGTCTAAGGTCAGCCGGCTTTCCAGGGGAATTCTACCAAACATTTAAAGAGTTAATATCTATTCTTCTCAAACTGTTCCCAAAAACAGAAATCGAAGGAAAACTTCCAAACTCACTCTATGAGGCCAGCATTATCTTGATTCCAAAACCACAAACCAATATCTCTGATGAACATGGATGCAAAAATTCTCAACAAGATACTAGCTAATAGGATCCAACAGTATATTAAAAAGTATTATTCACCATGACCAAGTGGAATTTATTCCTGGGCTGCAGGGGTGGTTCAATATCTGCAAATCAATCAACATGATACACCACATTAATGAAAGAAAGGATGAGAACCATATGATCCTCTCAATAGATGCAGAAAAAACATTTGATAAAATACAGCATCCATTCTTGATTAAAAAAAAAAACAAGAAAGTAGGGACAGAGGGAACATACACATCAACATCATAAAGGCCATATACAAAAGACCCACAAATAATATCATCCTCAATGGGGAAAAACTGAGAGCTTTTCCCCTAAGGTCAGGAACAAGACAGGGATGGCGCCATCACTCTCACCAATGTTGTTCAACATAGTCCTAGAAGTCCTAGCCTCAGCAGTCAGACAACAAAAAGAAATAAAAGGCATCCGAATCAGCAAGGAAGAAGTCAAACTTTCACTCCTCACAGACAACATGATACTCTATGTAGAAAACCCAAAAGACTCAACTCAAAAATTGCCAGAACTGATAGAGGAAGTCAGCAAAGTCACAGGATTTCTACACACCAATAATGAAGCAGCAGAGAGAGAAATCAAGGAATCGATCCCATTTACAAGTGCACCAAAACCCATAAGAAATCTAGGAATAAGCCTAATCGAAGAAGTAAAAGATCTGCACTCTGAAAACTACAGAACACTTATGAAAGAAACTAAGGAAGACACAAAGAAATGGAAAAACATTCCATGCTCATGGATTGGAAGAACAAATATTGTTAACATGTCCATACTTCCCAAAGCAATCTACACATTCAATGCAATCCTTGTCAACGTACCACTAGCCTTTTTCACAGAGTTGGAACAAACAATTCTAAAATTTGTATGAAACCAGAAAAGTCCCCAAATAGTCAAAATAATGTTGAATAAGCTAAGACTTTTAATTGCAAGGGACAGAAACTCAACTCAAATTGGCCTAAGAATAAAATGTATCAACTCACATAACAAATAATTACAAGGGTAAAATGGCTTAGAGTGTGGCAGAACTCAAGTGTTATGGTTAGAAATCTCTATTTCTAGTGTCTGCCTTCTTCTATGCTGGCTTCATTTTCAGACAGGTTGTCTTCAATTGGTGACAAAGATTGTCGCCAGCAGCTACTAGTTAAGTAACTCTAGTAGAAAAAGAGAGTGTCTTTTTCTCATTTCAACAAAAATCCTGAGGTAACTCGTCTGGCCAGATCATATGCTCCTCTCTGAATCAATCACTATGACTGGCATCAATCCCAGCTGAATCACATGGATGGAGCACGGGGGAGTAAATGAAAACCACCCACTGCTATCATAGGAAATAGGCTAAAAGGCTTGTTCCAGAAGTGATGATTATGGAGACACAGGACAGAGGAAGGAAGAAAAGCAAGGGAGAATTCAAGGCAGAGGGAGAGTTAACACTTATTGGAGAAAGGCAAGTTTAATAATGGACTCACCAAGGGCACTCGGGGGACGGGGACGTGGTGTAATGAGACAGCTGCTGAAACAGAGATCTGTCCGTCAAAAGGACATATTTAAGAATTCCCAAAGTGGCCCAATGCACTCTTTGAGAAAAAGTACTTTAGGAGGCAAAAGTAGGCACTGTTACAGACTTAAACAGTTAGTTCTTTGCTTAGTAGGTGCTTTTGTCCCTATTAGGGGTGAGGGAGGGAGGGAAAAGACAGTGTCCATCCTGAAGGAGGCAGACAAATGCAGGAGGCATGGACGTAGATGCCCATAACACTGCCATAATTTTATAGCTCAGCAGGAAAAGCAGCAAAGAAATTATCACTAAATTTACTAGAAGTTACAGCCTGTGGAAGAGATGTGAAATGCGACTGACATACACAGCACGGTAGGTCCTCTCCACCCACCCACAAATAATAAAGGCCCGCCCTGTTTTGCCTTTTTTCCACCCTCCTACGAACACATTACACCTGCACACAGGCACGTAACAGCAGGGAAGGATTCTCTTGGAACACTATCAGAAACACTCTTTAGACCTCCCAGGTAGGTCACTACCCTGAAATGAAAAGCTGCCAGCCTCCCGTTTTTTGAAGCCAGTGGAATAGGGCTGATTAAGCTGACTTCATACTGAGCAAATACTTGTGAAAGGCAATTTAGTTCTGGATCCCTCCTCTGGATCTTGACAATTGCCCTCATCACCACCCCTGACTGGTACACTTCCAAGCATATTCAACAGAAGGACTTCGCCTCATGCTTAACCAAATGAAGACATTAGCCGACGTTTGGCCCTGGATTTAAAGGCTTCACTATGCGACAGAGCTAATAGGAGCACAGAGATCACAGCTCCAAGTGAGGGCACTGGGAGGCCAGGATAAGTCCCTGTTATGACTTACAGTCTGAATCCCAGAAACGGGTGTAAGAGGAACTCAGAAGCTAATTTCTCCAGGAAAGATAATCCAGGACTCTTGAATTCTTACCTCATATGTAGGCCTCCTATTACTCTGTCCTCTGTAGCTGTTGCCAGGAAAGGCTCTCTGGGCAGAAACCATAAAGTTTTGGTATTCTCTGCTGACCGTCACATCCAAAACAGAGATCCGGGTGATAAGCCCCTCTCTATGCCCCAGTGAATGACAGTAATTATTGCACACAGTGCTGGCAGATGGATTACTTTCAAAACAAATAGCACAGAAATACAGAACTATTATATGACCCAGCAATTTCACCCTAGGTATATAACCCCCGAATTGAAAATAGGTACTCAAATGCTTGCACACAAACGTTTACAGCAGTATTATTCACAGTAGCCGAAATGTGGAAGCAATCTAAATGCCCGACAGCTGAATGGATAAACAGGTTGTCGTATATATACGCAGCCACAGAAAGGGGTGAACTGCTGATACACGCCACCTGGATAAACCTTGAAAGCATTACGCTAAAGAAGTGAAAGAGGCCAGACACGAAAAATCACATACTGTACAATTCCGTTTGTACAAAGTATCCAGAATAGGTAAATCCACAGACAAACGATTGGTTGTTGCCAAGGAGGAGGGGAGAAAGGGGACCAACTGCTCACTGGGTACTGGGTTTTCTTTTGCGATGATGAAAATGTTTGGCAAGTAGGTCGAGATGGTGGGTGCGCTACACTGTGAGGGTACTAAATGCCAAAGAAGCGTACACTTTAAAATGGTTAGTTTTTGTCACGTGTATTTTACCACAATAAAGACATCCCATAAAAAGGGGGAGGGATACTGACTCAGTTGGCATATACCTTTATCCCCTTACTCCCTCCCTCCTTTCTACCCGAAGGTGTAGGTAGATGAGCCATTACGTGATCATGAAGCAACAAACATTTGCCAAGAATGGGTCTTTGATATTGCGAAGGAAACCACGGTAACATCAACTTCCTTATTACACAAATAAAACCCCCAGTTGAAGAAATAGCACACTCTTTGTTCTTACAAACTTCCTCTTAAAAAATGACCGTAACACAGACTAAGTGAGCAAATTCACATGTAAGCCTTGGGTTAGATTTATTTGTTATATGTACTTTTGGTTGGATGGTTTCGCCCGTTGCTGTGGAAATGCCCTTTGCTAGCAGATCAGCTCTCACCATCTGTAAGCATTCCAAAAGGGAAGACAATAAATACAAAACAGCATCACAAACATTAGGTATACAAGTAACAATAGACACTGAAAATAACTGTCTTTTATATAAAGGCCATAGTTTACTCCTGGTCTGAATAAACGTAACTGTGTAGTCATTCAAAATGTATTAAAGACTACCGAGTATGTGGCAGGCACCCAGTCGGAGATGAACCAGAATACTCCAGTGAGCAAGAAAGATAAAGTCTCTGCCCTCATGGAACTTACATTCTAGCAAGAAGGAGATGCAAACAATAAACACATAAGAAATTTCACATACGCTATATATTAATACAGTGCATAGGGAGAAACACACTGGGCTTCCAAGGCTCCTGATTTAGGACTGGCTCTTAGCTCCCCCATCTCTGGCATGGCTCTGCAGGGTCCTCAGGCTCCTCAGTCCCCCAGGAGTCAGCAGCACTTTCAACACCACAGCCTTGGTCTCAGCAGTCAAAAACGTCTCAGTTCCTCACCACCATTGCTGACATTATCCCCATATTTTATCCAACTTCAGGGAAAAAAACAAATAAAAAAACCCTGCCTCACCCCAACCAATCCCACCCCTAAAATGTGAAAACTTAAACCAGAAGCAAAATCCATTATTGTTCCCAAGGACAAAGAGCCTACAAATAAAACAAAGCCTACCTTTCTGGTAGAGGGCAGGGAGGAAAAGAGGGTGGGCACAGCATTCACGTCAAAACCTTGTGTATGAGGAAAATGCAAATAATAACTAAGTACGATAGATGTAACTCTAGCACCAGAAGAAAATGCCCTTGACCAGATCTGTCCAATAGAAATACAATGCAAGGTACAAATGTGAGTCATTTTTGCAATTTTAAATCTTCTAACAGCCACATAAAAAGTAAAAACAGGTAAATTCATTTTAATAGTACATTTCCTCTAACCCAAAATACCTACAGTATTATCTTTCCAACACATAATCAATATAAACATTATTAAGAAGGTATTTTATATTCTGTATTCATTCCCATGTCAAGCCTTCAAAATTTGGTATGTATTTTATATTTATAGTACATCTCAATTTGGACTAGATACATTTCAAGTACTCAGTAGCCACATGTGGCTAGGGGCTACCTTATTGGACAGTGTAGCCCTAGAGAAAATACTCACCTAAATGACCTTTTCATGAACATTAAAGCTAATGGTTCCCCAGAATTGAAGCTTCTAGATGTCTTATTGGCTGTGCCCAAGAAGCTATATACCGGCACCCTCCACTGTTAGTCCTGAGGACACAGCCCTAGGTACTGTGCACCACAAGTGAACATAATTAACTGATTAAGAGACTATACATACATTTGCAATTTAAGCAGGGAACAAAACGATCAGGCTTCGTGGGGAAAAGGCTATGTTCACCTTGCCAATTCATCTGTCCATCCAACCATTCAACATTTATTGGGCCTACAATGTGCCAGAATAATTCTATATGCTAGTATCCTGCCTGCAGGGAGTTTAGTCTTTTAGGGGAAAAGTTGAGAGACATAAATAAATAAACAAGTTCATTTCAAATAGCAATTTTTCTAGGAAGAAAATAAAACAGGAAAATACCATCATGAATGGACGAGATTACTTTAGCCAAGAGGGCAGAGGCTTCTCTGAGTAGGTGGCATTTAACCAGAAAATAAATTAATAGGGACATGAGTGCAGAAGAGTGTTTCATGCAAAGAAAACAGGGCAAAGACCTAAGGCAGAAAGAAACTTGGCTTACTTGCAAAACAGAGAGAATGTCAATGTGGTTAGAGAGCAGTTAACAAGAATAGTAGATGTGGTCATAAAAGTAGCCAGGGGCCAGACCACTTAAGGCCTAAAGAAAAGTGTCAGGGGTTTGGATGTTATTCTAAGAAAAAACTCAGTGAAGGGTTCTAAGGGTGGGAGGGGGAATCATCTGATTTACATTTAAAACAAGTCTCTCTGTGGGGAATGATCAAATCCATGCATGTCTGGGGGGTGGTTTAAGAGTAAAAGTGGGGAGACCAGTTGGCAGGCTGCTGCAGGAGCCAACGAGAGTTGACGTGGCATGGAGTAGGCTGGTAGTGGTAGCAGTAGTGAGAAGTCAGATTTAGAATATCCTTCCAATTTACCAGCAGTTCCTGTCAGCTCTACCTTCAAAATTAGATTATATAGATCATATTTTGAATCTACAGGACGTGCTGATGAATTCCATGTGAGATGAAAAAAGGAAAGGATGGCTAACTACTAGAATTTCACCTGGAGTATATAATTGACACGATGGTGCCCCTTATGGAGATTGGGAGCTGAAACAGGAGCAAAACCTGCCCCTCCTTCTGTATTTCCAATCTTGGTAAATGGAACCACCATCCAGTCAGAAATCTAAGCTTCATCCAAGGTACTGCCCTATCCAGTCACCATATCCATTGATTCTATCTCCCCAGTTTCTCACATCTGTCCCCTCCCTTCCCTCCCCACTGACTTGGACAGTTCATTAGACCAAATTACTTACCAAGACTATTGAAATTGCCTTAATAATCTCCAGTTTTAAACTCCAACTTAATGTCAATGCTACAAGTTATTCCCCTGCTTACAATTCTCCAACAATCTTTTTGAAGAGTCATTTGGCATTACCTATCAAAGTTTAAAATGGACATGCCCTGTGATTGGCTTTCCTTTATGATTCCATCCTATAGAAATACTCAAAGAATGAAAATATGAGGGCACTTGAATAGTAAAAAACTAGGTACTACCTAAAGGCCATTCATTAAGGAAACTGTTACATAAACCATCATATAACTATATTATAAAATTCTGTCAAGTCATTCTTTCTTTTCTTTCTCTTTTTCTTTCTCTTCCTTCCTTCTTTCCTCTTTCTTTTTTCTTTCTTCCTTCCCTCCCCCTCCCTCCCTTCCCTCCCCGCTTCCTTCCTTTTCTTCCTTCTTTCCTCTCTCCCTCCCTCTCTCTCTCTCTCTTTCTTTCTTTCTCCACACTGGGTGGAGCTTGAACTCACGACCAACCCTGAAACCAAGACCTGAGCTGAGATCAAGAGTTGCATGCCTAACTGACTGAACCACCCAGATGCCCCTAGTCCTTATTTTTTAAAATGAAGCAGATCTAAATATATTGATATGAAAAGGTATCCAAGATACTTCAAAAGCAAATGGCAATGTGTACGTGGTTGCATTTATTGAAAAAGCAGAGCAGTGTATCTGGGGGTACGGTGTGTATGTTGTTTCTAAAGGCTTAGAGAAGGTCTGGGATGACACATATTAAACTACCAATAATGGTTTACCTCAGGGTAGTGGGATGGGGATGAGCTGGGGTGGAGGTTCTTTTTTTAAAACTATATATTTATTATTGGATGAATTTTTAAATAATTAATAATTTACATAACAGCCACAAAACTGTACAACCACCCTGTGTGCCTTAACATGATTCAAGGCACTTTAGGACCTGGCACCAGCCTTCTCTTCAGACTAGTTTCTCAGACTTCTTTACATTAGGTGGGCGATAGTGTACTTTTGCGTGATGGGAAATGTGGGTTGATTGTTGAAACTGGGTCGTGTACTAGGCCTATCTGCCTTGCAACCGGAAGAAAGGCCTACTCTAGTACTCAGAAGGATGCGAAGCTCTTCTAAAGAGAAGTTAAAGTACTCGTTTCTTTCCTTGAGGGCACAGCAGATCAGTTCATTCCTTTAATTCTTCAAAGGAAGAAATAAAATTTCATGACTCTTTTCTCAACCCATTTGCCTTTACATGGTTTAAGAGTACCTGCACTTCTCTTGTTCAGTTTGTTTCTTTCATAATATGAAAGGCCAACAGAATAGACAGCAAATTTACCATAACACCAGTCCCTTTCTGAAAATCTTCACTTCCCCAAGAGATTTTTAGGTATTTAAAGAAAAACAAACTAACAGCAGCCCAGCTAGAGATCCACTAGAGATAACACATGTGAAATAGCTTCGGTGGAAAAAAATGCTAAACAAATAGAAGGTGGAATTAGACCAATTTCTAAATTCTAAAGATTTTCATCTTTGTTTTTTGATTTCCACTTCTTAATTACTTTTTTAAACTTAGGAATAAAGAGAACAAGAAAATATATATATTTAAGTCTTTCTGTTGTTGTCCTGGTTGGGAATCTAGCCATACAGCCAACTGGTAGAAAAGAAAATGAACTGCTCTTCCCAATTTTTTTCCCATTCAGTGTCCAATCCTCTTAAACTAATACCAAGAAGAGTTATGAAATATTCAATTATCTTTTCCTCAGTCATTCAGATGATAGAAATGAAGCACCTTGGCAAGATAGGAAAAGAGAAACCTAATTAGCAATCGTTTAGGATGAAGTTTGCTACCTTTTAAATCCTAAACCTACCACCTACAGTAGTCCCTCAAATGAAATACCCTTCACCTGGTTTGAATTGCTATCGCACATCACAAAACTTCTCGGCCGCATTTACTTCCATAAGATATCGGAGCAGGAAGGAATCACTGTGATTCTAGCATAATCCTCTCCTATTGACAGCTGAGAAAGACTGCATCAGGTAAGTATTGTCCTGCAAGTGTCTATTTAACTGGAGCTGGGACCAGAACCTCGTCTTCTGAGCTCCAGGCACACCAAATTGGATAATTTTTAAAAAATAATCTAAACTTAATACTCCTTAAGTATTATTTTGGGGAAAAAGGGCAACTAAATGAGAAAAAGTCTTCCACTTCAAGGGCCAATAGAATGAAAGCAGTTTCCCACCGAATATAAGGTTACGTAGATCACGTGAAGGCCTAGACTGTTTATTCTCACCTTACTTTTGGCGTATAATGAATAATATTACTTAGTGGAGTGGGAAGATGGCTCCTTGGTTAAGGAAACATCTTGGATAGGCCACTTTGGATGTTAAGAGCTTTCAAGGTACTACTTGAAATAGGAAAAAAATAAAGAAATAAGTGATTTTCTCTAATACATTTATAACTTTCCAAGGCCTTTGGGGAAAAAAGGGTGATCATGAGAAGGAAACAGGAAGCTGAAATTTTAGCAAGACTTGAAGGCAGGACTCTCCTTGGAATGAAACATGGAAGGATGGTGGAAACTCTTTAAGAAGAAGGATATATATGATCTACTCTTACATTCCTTGACTCTGCAATGCTGAGACAAAACGCCCCTCATTGTCCACCTCCTGCCCACTACTGTAAAAACTTCAGTGAATATCTGCTACATGGTCTTGTGTTGATGGCACGGTGGGAGTTGGAATAGGTGGTGCGGAGGAGAGGTGGGTAAGCCAGGGAAGCAAGAAGGCAGGGCAGGCGGAGCTCCTTCCACAACTTTCCCCACCAAAGAAAAGAGAAATGAAATTGATAGACATATCCAGTGATATTAAAAGTGTTCTATTTAAGTCTTACAGGAGAGTGAAAGGTTGGGACACCTGGGCAGCTGATACTTGAGTTATAATAATACAGCCAACTTCTCTCAGAGACGAGTTCCTGGCCATCCCTTATTACAGACTGTAGGTAGTAAAAATTCCAGCCATCCTGAGATCAACAGACACTGTGACTACATCTACTGACCAACCTCCTGTGTGAGCTTGCCCTTACTAGAGCTTCAGAGGCTGATAATTGGCAGGATTCCCATGTTCAGTCATTTGTGTCACTGACTGGCTTTTCTCACCAGATTATTCTGCCATTCAATAGACATAAATCTGATGAAGTAACTTCAAACCCTATTGAGTCCTTAGGTATGTTGTTGAAATATGGGGTAAGTCCAAAATTTTACATTCTGAATTTTATTTCCCTATTAATTTTGAGTATAAAGTCAGAGATATTTCTCTAAGGAAATGATGAACCCAGGATTTTAAAAAAGTAAGTCACACCTAAAAGTCCTAGTATTAATATAAAAAGTCTGCCTTTGTTATCCTATTTCTTTAATTCTACTGCACATTTTCTACACGAACTTCTTTAAAAATCTATTTGATCCTTTTTCTAACATGGGAGTATCTTTTCCATTATAACACATTAAGACCACTGTAACTGTAATCCCTAATTATATATATATATCTTTAAATACAAATATCTGCCTCACAGGTTTGTTATACAGGATTAAATGAGTCAACATGTGTAAAGACATATAGTATTATTAGAACCTTTCTTCTTTACACATACATGTAAAAAAACAATCTTTCTATACTTAACACATAATGGGTATCTTTTCCTATTGATATTCTTTTTTTTTTTTTTTAAGATTTTATTTATTTATTTATTTATTCGACAAATACAGCCAGCGAGAGAGGGAACACAAGCAGGGGGAGTGGGAGAGGAAGAAGCAGGCTCCCAGCAGAAGAGCCTGATGTCGGGCTCGATCCCAGAATGCCGGGATCACACCCTGAGCCAAAGGCAGACACTTAACCACTGCACCACCCAGGTGCCCCAATACATTCTTTTTAACAGCTACAGGACTTCAGAGGAACATAGTTTAATTCCAGATCAATGCATATTTAGTATATTTGTGTATCTATATTCTATTTCAAACACTGTTGCAATAAATACTTATTCATACTTGTGTCTTCACTCATGACATTCTTCTGTAGCACAAATTCCATACACAAACACACACACACACACACACACACACACACAGAACGAACCAGGCCTTGAGGTATGCTCATACATACAGCAGAGGAAGAAATAAAGTCTGAGGACTGAGAAGGAACAGTCAATGAAGTAAGGAGAGCCAAGACAGCATAATGACTAGGATACCAAATGAAAATGTTGCAAGGAGAAAGGATGGATTGATAGCATCAAAGACTGAAGAGCAGCCAAAAAGACTGAGGACTGAAGTTTTGTTATGTTGGACAACTGTGACTGGAGAAAGCTGTTTCAGTGTAGTAACAGGGCAAGACACAAACCCCAAGAGGGAGAGAAAAGAAATATGCAACTAGTTTATATGATTCTCTAAGAAGCTAGTATATAACAGGAAAGAAAAACTAGAACAGTAGCTCTAGGAAACAGAACATGCAAATTAAGTTAGACTCAAGAAAAAATACCAAGAAACATTGCTTCATTGAAATAAAGAGCTGACAGTTCACCTACAACTACGTTTTATTTTTTTTTAAGATTTATTATTTATTTGAGAGAGAAAGAGCAAGCAAGCGGGGGGGAGGGGCAGAGGGAGAAGAGAATCCTGAGCAGACTCCCCGCTGAGTGCAGAGCCCAACACAGGGCTCAATTCCATGACCCTGAGATCATAACTGAAGCCAAAATCAAGAGTCAGAAGCTAACCAACCTAGTCATCCAGGTGCCCCTCAAACTGTTTTAGACACCTGATTCATATTTTATTTAAATGAACTTCTTTCTACAACCATGAAAGTTTAAAAACAATGTTTAAAAGTTGAATAGGCCCATACGTACAAGATACATACATAAAAGTCATTCTTAAGGCAGCTTATTGCCAGAAAAAATTTAGACCATGTACAATTGCATCTGTTATTTGAAATATGACTATTAAGAGAAAAAAGTCTGAAACACTGTTTTAATGGGAAGAGTATTCATTTTAATTATGCTCCAAGATGTTACAGAGCTAGAAAACGAATTTCAGTCAGTATAAAATAGATTTATTGTCAATATTCAGTCATTAATACAACCCAGGTAAATGAAACACCACTTCATACAAGGCTCAGATACTCTAAAATCTATCTTCACGCATGTACTATAAAATGATAAATACTTAAAAATTACAATGCCAGGAAAAATATTACAAAAAATACAATTGCTATAGACCCTTGCATGAAAGTTCTTTATTTTTAAAGTTCTGCTTTAGGGAATAATACCATGCTACATATCAGAACCAAAAATAAACTATGTTCCTTGAGGTTACAATGTTCAACAACGTACTGGATGCACTTCTAAAACACCATGGCTGACAAGAATCAAAAGAGACACAAAGAAGGACTTCAATGACGTTGAGAGAAAAGAGAGAAGTAATCAATTATACACTGATTTCTGCTGGAATGGCCTCACTGAACAATTTACAGCACTGCAGAAGACAGGAAAAGGAAAGGGACCAGTCTTAGCTTTCCATAAAGGACTTCCAAATCAGCACAAACTCAGGTAATTCTAAAAGGCACTGTTCCCAGTGCTCTCCACTCTTCAACCCTGTAGAGTAACTCCTTGCCCTATATTCATGTTTTTTCCTATAGGGTTTACCAAGTATACTTTCCATTTTCTGTCATCCAACATCCAAACCAAAAGGCATTAAGCAAAACAACAGACTCTATCAGTCAGTTCGAAAGACACAAATTTGGGCTTACATATTAATAATGAGATTAGGCATATCCATCCCTCTTCTCCCCTTACATATTGACTCCAATCCTCAACTATGCAGCAATATGAAGTTATAAGATTTTTTTGTCTCTCATCAATGATTTGCCGGTTGCCAAGCTGCTTGGCAGCAATATCAGGAATTGCTTGGAATGCTTGGTCAGAACAGATTTTTAAAAGGATGTGATCAATCAATTAGTGTAACCTATCACAGGTTCTATAGGCAGACAGGAAGAATTTACCTCACAGATCTCCTGCACTCATTTCAGAAGTGAGAAAAATGGGTCTTAAAAAGGAAAAAGATTAGGTAAATATGAAATACAGTAAGATATTAATACTGTAGTAATAGCAAGGAAGAAATGCTTATATAGCCAACCTACCTGTGGGGAAGCTTCTGGCATAAAAATCAAACATTCTCTCCCATTATTGTTTAGCTGCTTTACTTCGAGAAGGGCAGAATGCCACTTAAACACTTTTCTTCAAGGTCAGGGAATTTGTTTTTGAACTGGGCATTACAGAAAGGAAGAAAAGGTAGGGAAAGCTCACTCAAAAAGGTCCTCAAACATGCGCTGTCCCATTGCTATGTATGCTTCCTTCTCCTCTGGTGTCATCTGGGCCACCAGCTCTGGCCGCTGGCTCACTTCGCTGTAGGAGAACGGACGGCCAGCCACCATAACGATGGGGTCATCTGCTACTTCCTCAAACTCATCGTCCTCCTCCTCATCCTCGTCCCGATGATGCGTTGCCACAGCTGCCGGTCGAGGTGGGGAGTCATCGTCTGACTCACTGGTCTCACTCTCTGAGTCACTGCCATTGGCAGCGGTCACGGGAGCAGCTGCCCCCACTGAGCCTGCTGTGGTAGAGGAGGTCTTCTTCTCATGAATGAGTAGCGCTCTCATGACCTCCTCATTATCATCTGGCCCTGCACGGCCCTCCTCACGCTCCTGAAATGCGTCTACATCTATGCCGCCTGGAAGGAAAAACCCAGAAAGTCAATGTCCTTAAGTATAAAAGGCGTTTCTTTATAACTAACAGACTTCACTGGTTCCAGTTTTTGAGCAACTGTCCATAAGATATTCAAAATATTTCTCACAAACTGGAACTTAAGTAGCATAAGCACATGTGTTTTAAGAATAACATAGCCTGGATTTGAATCCGGGTCCTTTTAGATGTAAGCTGTACTACTTGGGCAAGTTTTTAGTCTGTGAACTTTGGTACCTTTTCCTCTAAAAGGGAGTGATAAAAACATCTACCTTACAGAGCTCTAGATAAGAACATATGTAATTATGTCTATGAAGGACCAAGTACTGTAGCTGGCAAAATAGGAAATCAAAACATGGCTCCTCATCCTGCTTCAAGTAAAAGCCAAAAGCTTTACAATGGCCTACAGAGTCCTACATTATTTGGAACCCCTCCTGCTCACTTGCTCACCTACTTACCTCCTCTCTTTCCCTTTGCTCATTCTTAGCTAGCCACAGTAGCCCCATGGTATTCCATGTACGATTCATATTCACTCTGACCTTAAGGCCTTTGTACTGCCTATTTCCTCTACCTGGGATATTTTTCCTCTATGTTATATAGCTAAATCCCTCACATCCTTTATGTTTTTACTCAAATGTACTCTTCTTATAATTCACCCCAGCCTATACTCCCAACACTATTTTTTCCCCATAGAACTTACTTTCTAACATAATAAATCTTGCCTATAGTCTTCGTCACCTCCTTTCCCAGGATATAGGTTCTCCACAAACAGATATTTATCTTTTTTATTCAATGATACATCCCATGCACCCAAAATAGTGCCTATCACTTATTAGGCACCATATAAATACATGAATGAATAAATGAAGTTTTATTTTCCTGAAACACTAAGTGTACTTTGAACTCTTTATAAAATGGAATCTAGTATCAGGAATGAAGCTCTTCTCAGCACACATCTTCTATCATTTTGTGTACATATCAGGCCCGAAAAATTACAGATGAAAAATTTAAGAAAAACATTTGTATTCTGAATACCAAGTACACTGCTATTTAAAACATATAAAAGGATTAAAAATGTTATTTGGAACCTAACTCCCTGATTCAGATCTTGACTCTAACACCTATTAACTATGACTTTGGCCAGGTTAACTTCATCTCTCTCTGCCTCAATTTTCTCACGTACAAAAAGGGGGAAAAAATGAGTACATACCTCATTGGATAATTGTGGGGATTAAGTGAATATCTGTGAAGTGTTTAGAATGAGCCTGGCACTTAGCTTAGTGTTATCTATCATCAACATCATAACCAAGAAAAGGCCCAGAAATGACCAATTCTGGCCATGAATGAAGTGAGAACATCTTCTCATTAACACATTAGAACGGATTAGTGTAACCTTGGACAATTTAGAAAGTGTAGAACTCCAGAGATTGAGTTTGGGCAGCTAAGAGACAGAAAGGGAAACAGGAATTGAGAAGTTAGAAGGTCAAAGAAAATAGGCTTTTGATAACACAGATGTAAAAATGAGAATTAAAATCAAGCTTCACTAATTTAAAACACTGCTAAAGGCTGAGGCTCCTTCCTAGAGTCCTTACTGCCAATTCAGTATTTCAACAGGAAAAAAGACAAGGAATTAATTGTCTCTAAGGTAATCATCGCTTCTATAAGAATCTTCCAATAAGCTTAATATTACCAACGTAGTATTTTGATTAATGTTTAAAGCAAATATAAAGTTAGGAAAAAGCAATTTAGTTTTGTAAACTAAATCGTCATATCTAAAAGATTTATGACAAGGGTCTCAAGAGGTTTGGGGAAAAAAGGAACTGCTCTGTTACAGATGAGGACGGACAACAAAAAATAAGGATAAATGAGAAAAGAGCTGGATGGTAAAGTAGAAACACTAGTTCTAGGAACAGTCTTATTTAACAGTTGTAAGTCACAAAAAAAAGCCATATATAATGGGAAATTGTCAAGTCATGATGCTAAGCAATTCTGGATGCTTAAAGGCCGAGCTGATGGCAAAAAAAAGAAAAAAATACATAGGAAGAGCTGAAGGTTGTATAAGTGGGCAGAAAACTGGAGGATTTATTTCTGTACTGACAAGTATAAGAAAATCTGCCTATAGGAAAACAATCTGAAACATATTGAAAGCTATCTGATACAGAGGAGGGGAGGATCTTCAAAAACCTCTGCACGTGTTTCTAAAGTTGTTGGTCTTAATATGCTTCCAGACCCAAAGCAACAAAGCATCAGGTAAAAACAAGAAGGATGTTGTAAGTAAAACTCAAATCATTAATGATAATTCCACACATAAATAACATATATTGTTCTGGTTACTAAATCTAAAGTAAAGTATATTATGGTTGGAGAAGGTCCAGAAGAAGACAATTAAAATAAAACAAAAAATGTAGATGGAGGTGGCTGGGGGGAAGAGGACTATTTGTGAGGAAAGTAGAAGAAAATAGAATTAGAATAAATTACTATGTTTTCAGTATAGTAATGAGCACATGATTAAAGTCTATAAAATTCTAAAAGATATTAAAATAACTTGAAGTCTGAGGAAAATTAAGTGTAGGACAAACAAGACTCCCTTCACACTTTCACAAGAGCCTATTCTATCATAAAATTTAATTAAGATAAATTTAGACATGAGTATACTATTCTATTTTACACAGAAAGAAAATATTCACAAATCAGAATTGGGTAGACTAGATAACTTCTTAAAGGCCCTTATGATTCAAATTCTGTCATTCTAGGAATTGTAAAAATCGAATGTTAAGCTTATGCGCCTAATTGTACATAATGAGGGCTAACAACAATTTTATTCAATTTTCTAAGTTCAAAGAAAAGAAGGTTTGGTAGTTTTAAGAACGGCAAGAAGCCAAGGTGGGGGGGAACAAGCCTATTAAATAGTTGACAGCATCACTCCTATATAATCTAAAACAATCTGAATCAAAATAACTAAACATATAGCCAAGCTAATCAGTGGAAAGGAGAGAGAGTAAAGTATGGTTGCCAAAGAAAACTTTTTTTCTGATTGGAATCAAAATACCAAGAAGAATCACACTAGAGGTATTACCTGATTTTATTATCACTACCCAACTCCATACTATTTGTTAATTCTTAGCATACACAGTTAAAGAAATGCTAATATAAAGGCAAAAGAGGTTAGGAGAAATACCAAAAAACAAGTAGTTTTCAGTTTCAGGGATTAAAGAACCATACTCAGGTGATGTGTTTGAAATGATACATAACCTGGGAATAGGACCATGTAGATTCTAATGCTGACAAAACCTAACCAGAGGTACAAACTCCCTTTCATCTCTGCTTCCCAGCTTCTGAGTAATCTCTGTCCAGTCCGGGCCTCACATTTTCTACATACTCCCAAACATCACCACCCAAAGTCTTTAAATCCAGTAACTTTAAAGTTTTAAGAAATAAAATGCTGCAGTTCTCAAAATGTTGGTTACTATGTAATTCTTAAGTCTTTAGGGATCACTGAGAGTTCTAAAATCTTCTAGTATGGAGTTCTGTCAATCTTCTTAGATGGTAAGAATCCTTAATCCTTTACTCAGGTGGCTTCTTTTTTATATATTTCGGGTAGCACAAACACACTGGTATTTACAAGGAGACAACATAAACAAGTTTGGACTAGTATATAGTTTTGATTCCCAATTCAGAGAAATAAAAAGGAATACAAGTTAGGGCAACAGAAGAATAAAGAATAGGTGAATTTGGCCACTTCAAACATACAAGCACTTTTCCATGAAATTAAGACAAAGAAATGGTAATTTCTTAATTCTAAAAATGAAGATTTAAAATCTACTTGTTATTTCAACTAAGTTGAAGGACAGTACAAGTATGTATTGGTTGGTTTTAATGCTTATTGCTTAATTTCTTACTTCCTGGTACAACGCAATTGTTTTGTAAAACAGATATAATGAATTACCAATAAAACTAAGAATTGCCCACTAAGTCAAGTTCATTTTCCACCGAACCCACAACATATTCATTTTACTGACTTCTATTCTTACCTTCCTTCATCTCTTCAGAACTATATGCTCCTTGGACAGTGCTCTCTCTCAACCAAATGGGTCTCTCTTTGGCAGATTTCCCCTCCAGTGAGGCTCGATGATCTTCTTGGTCATCCATGTTAATAACAACATTCTGAGTGTATAAGTCCTCATAGGAGGGACCTTTGGTGGCCCATGCTTCCCGGTGGTGCCCACCTGCCAGGCCAGCAGCTCCAGCAGTAGTTCCTGCACGGTCCTTGCTAAAAAAAAAAAGATGAGAAGAGGGGAGGAAGAAGAAAAATTAAAGTACTGGTGTTCGAAAAGCAGCACAGCTGGGGAGGTTACTGAAGAATCACAAACAAATGCTATCTAGCAGTCATATACACATGCTTTAGCAATTCTGAGAAACCTCTCTTATAACAGGGTATCAGATTTGTATTTAAGTTCCTCAAACACTGGGTCCACTGGCGTATATATAAATGAATGAGGTTTCATAATTTAAGATGTTTCAATAAATCTACTTAAGGAGAGGGGAGACTAATAAAGGTGACATAATCTACTTAAAGACACTAGCTGGCAAAAATCTCTCTCAGTCACACCTTTCATGAGTATTCTGTTTAAAAACAAACAAAACACATATTTTTTAAAATCTCTCTCATCTAAACCAAGTATTCAGAGTGGTTCTGTGTGCTTTTCTCCTTGTGTGCTGAGAAGCTAAAAAAGTATTCTACAAAACCAGGCCTCAACTTAGAATTAATGTTCTCCTCCTGCTATTCACCAAATAAGGTATATCGTTATGCACAATTAACCTCTTTTTTACTGAGTTGTATCTTTCCATTTTTGTACCTGTGCTGACCCTGGTATCTATCCCCAGCCATTATCCACCCTGCAGTAACCATGATCTATTTCTCAGTCTATTTGTTTTGCTTTTTACCTCTACCACCCATGATCTTCTTGCCTGATCATTCCTTATCTTTCTCTAGTCACTTATGTTTCCTCATCTCTATTAGTTAAGTTTTCAGTCTTTCGGCTGCTCCCTCTTTTATCTGCTTGTTCCACTTTCAATCCGTTTCCCCATTCTTTTTTTTTTTTTTTTTAAGATTTTATTTATTTGAGAGAGAGAGAGCACAAGCCCAAGTAGGGCGCAGAGGTGGAGGGAGAAGCAGGCTCCCCGCTGAGCAGGGAGCCCAATGTGGGACTCGATCCCAGGACCCTGGGATCATGACCTGGGCTGAAGGTAGACATTTAACTGACTGAGCCCCCAAGCATCCCACCGTTCCCCGTTTTTCTGAATGTACCCGATTCTCTGTGTGTCTAAGCTCATGCCTTGTCTTTCTCTGCCTGCTACTGATGTGTTCTCTACATCAATTTCTATGCATAACTCTCCCTTGATATCTGTTTAGACAGCTATGTTTTATCCCATGAACTATCTCCATGTTTCATGAATCACCTGTTTACTTAGTGCCTGCTTGTTGTCTTTCTTGATACCTTTTGCTATATTCTTTTAAGTGTCTACTGACTGACTCTCTTGGCCCACTTCTCCTTTACTTCTCTTCCATTTTTCTCTAAATCTCTTCCATGGATCCTAGATGTCTCCTGTGTGGAGTCCTGTCTCATTTGAGCCTAATGAATATTTCTTCATTTGGCCTTATGTCCTGTCCAACTCCTCTCTCTCAGAAACCATTCACCATTTTCCCTTTTCTTTGGTCCTACTTCATCTCTGCTTACTCCACTGCTCTTCATTTCTTCCTGGGCCCACTTATATCTACTTGAGTTTTCCGTCTCATGCTTGGTTGAGGTTTCTCTGATGTACATCTCTGTCCACGTATCTGACTGGCCCGTTACATCTCTCCCTGAGAATACTGTGTCTGATTATCCTCTGGAGGTAATCATGGGCTTATCCTATCCTTCCTGTTCTCCCTCCGGGTATTTACAAGCCCACTCCCACTTTTGCTAAGAAAATAAAATAAAAAATAAAAAGTATTTTTTCCAGTCATCCACTGATCCGTGCCTCTAGTGATACCCAGAGCTGCTTTGTAAAGCATTCTTTCCCACAGCCTTTGTACCACGCCAACTCCTGCCTTTGGTGGTACCCAGGGCTGTTTTGTAAACCATTCTGTCCCACAGCCTTTGTACCAGTTATTTATTCTCCCCCATTCTGAGTCTAGGCCTACTAGGCATCTCTCCATACCCCATCCATGGGCACGCTATATTTTCAAAGTCTTACTTTACAGACGCAAATAACTGGTTTCTCTTTACCTTTTCTTTCTTTCTACATTCATCTAATGTTGGTTTTTGCACTATTTTACTATGTCTGTCTCAATTTAATCCCTATCTGTTCCTAGTTACTCTCTATCTCCATCTTGTTCCATAGTTGTCTTCTAAAAGAGTGTGTCACTGCCTTCACTAGAATTCGACTCTGTTTGCTTTGGTATAAGTTGGCTTTTTGAATTTTGGTCTCCCCTGAGCATTCCTTTTCTTTCTCTTCTTTTCTCTCTCAACTTGATCTGTGTTTATGTTTCTGTGCTCACTCTATATTCTGACCCTCTCCTTTCTCACGCAGTTTCCCGGACCCCTTTTCATGTCTCTTCTATCCCCAGCCAGCATCCTTATCTTGCTGCATTGAGCCTGTCTGCCCCAAATGTATCTCCATGAGCTAGCCTTATGCCTTTTCTGTCTCTCTCCACCTACTTATGTTTCTCTAGCTCTGACCTGGCCAACTACATCCTGTCCTTATCTTTCTCTCCTTCATCCAGACTCTTAAATGGTTTCCTCACTCTTTCTGAAGCTACTGTTTCTCTCTCTATATAACCTAGAACACATAGTTTTCACCTACGCTCTATCTTTAGCATTAAGTCTGAAGACTATCTTCTGAAGGTTAGCGAGTATTCAGTACTTGAGTAGAGAACAAGAGTAAAGAAAAAGAACAGGACATTTAAAATAAATGTTAGCATGAAATTACTTTTAAAAAGTCTTTGTTTTCAGTACTCCATTATGGAAACTCAAGATTGGTTTTACTCCAGTTTGAAGCAGGAGAGCTTTGACCCCAAATCAAACAAAAATTTTTTTAAAGATTTATTTATTTTAGAGGGGGGAGGGCAGAACAGGGGGAGACAGAATCCCAAGCAGATTCCCCGCTGAGCACGGAGCCTGACACAGGGCTCAATCCCATGACCCCGAGATCACGACCTGAGCTAAAATCAAGAGCTGGGCACCTAGGTGCCCCCAAACAAATTTTTTAAATCTGGAAGAATTTTTTTAAAAGACACTTTTAACCATGGAGAGTTGAGTGCACAGATTTTATTTCTACCTTTACCACAGTTACAGACAAATCTAAATTCTTAGCAAATGTGACACTAAAAATCAAGATGAGAGACAGTTAGGTTCACTCCTTCTGCATATTTAAATTTTTTCTATGGAAAGAATGTACACATTCTACTTAATGATGACAAAAGTGACAATTCAGTTTTGAATTTTTTTACATTATTTAAGAAATTTTAGAACTTTCAAGACATATAACTCACTCAGGAGTGAGGGAGGAATATTTCAAAACTAAAATTTTTAAGATCTTTAAGGTGAGTGTTAGGTAAGAGATGACAAAAAAAGGAGAGATTGCTGACAAAAAATTCCATTTAAGAAAGACTTTAAATATCACCAGTGGTTGACTTGCTGAAAGGCTGGAACTGTCCATCAGCTCTTAGGTTAAGTCTACTGAGAGTTCTGCAGAGGCAGCCTCTGGTTTCTAATCTAGGGATAAGCTAGAATTTAACTGGTTACAGATCAGTAACCAAAATAACAATGAAGCCACTTATTTTTTTTTTTCATCAATGAATTACTATCATCTCTGAGCTCTCATGCCATTCTACTGATATTTCTCTTCTTAAACCGGGGGCAAGATAGCTATTATAGAACGGTTACGCTCTGAAACAGATCCTACAGTACAGAAAGGCTAAATCAATACCACTTCCAGGATGTCATATCCAGGCAGTGGAGCTTGTCAAATGCTTCATGAGCATTTGGTTACCTCGGCCAGGGTAACACCTTCTAACCTGGTTCCAATGGTCCTTCTCCTGACTATGTAGAAGCAACTGTACTTAGTTGTGGCTGGCCCCTCCAGGTACCCCATTCTAGCTCTCTTGCCTGCCTCCATTTCTGCCTTTCTTCCCTAGTGACCAACCTGTCAGCCTTTCCTGATCAGTCTACTTCCTCTATTTCCTGATTCTTCTTCATTCCTAGAGTAACCATTATTCCTAATGAGAAACCAGGTGACTAGCTACAGAGCTACTGTTGTGCCTCTAGCATTGCTGTACCACTAAGACTTGTCTCTGGCATGGAGTGAGCGATAGCTTTATAAATAAAGAACCTGGAATGAGAGGTGAACGGTGGTAGGAGGAGAATATTAGAGGTAGGATGTCAGTGGTGGTGCTGAATGAATGCTATTGTAATGGGAAAGCATCTTCATAAATAGGAAAATAACTATAGTTAGAGGAGGAAACACAAGAATAATTCATAGATAGTATTACATTGTGTAGAGAATAATCAGAAGATGTTGAAGCATATTTCAACATGAAATAACCCACAGGCTTAGAAAATTATATGTTTTTGTAAAATCAATTTCCCTCTTAGGCTTCTATGTCAGAGTGACGGTATTACTTAAGTCACCAGAAAAAGATATAAAAAATAACTTCTTGACAAGAGACCAAATGACCAGTAACAAAAATTTAAGGGTATCTGTGATGTGGATGATATTAGTTGCCTACCAATTGTGGTTTCTTTCTTTCTTTGCTTACTGAGCTTTTTCAAATACCGATGGCTGTTTGCTCCAAAGGACTCAGGGACCTTCCACAGCACTAAGAGGTTAAACCTTCACTAGTCTAAGCAGCAATCATGTGATCTCACTTTCTCTGCCAGATGCTGGTTTAGAAATAAACATATACGGCAATTCTGGCTGGTGAGAGGAGATAGATAGGATAGAGTAGGATGAAGGTTGTCCTCTGGGCAAGACTTCTTCAATCTTAAAATAGGACACCAAGAAGAAACAGTCCTCTTTTCTACATTTGGACATTTTCTTTTACATGTGATACCTACAAAGACTCAGCCATCTTAGGCTAGCTCCTCTTGTGGTCCCAAGAGGAAAATGAACAGACTGAGTTCATCAGAGTTTAAACACAGAACAAATCTAGACCCTTGAATATGTAACTGAGCTGTAAAATTAATTCTGAACTGTACTACCTCAGCACTCTGGTCATACTAGACAGGTTTTTCTTACTGTTCTTAGGCCACTTCTGGTTTGGTTTTGTGTTATCACGGATAAAGGCATCCTAACTGATCCACAATGCTAGGCTAGAAAATTCTAACAACTTATATAGATATAAAACTTTCTGTACAATTGGATTGTTTTTAACCATCGAAAAGAAACTCAAGTTGCTCAGGAGTGCCCAGAACTGGCTTTACAATACTGAGAGTGCTCCTAAAAACCATACGGTTACAACACTAGGTTCTATGTAAGCCCTCAACGTGGCACTAGAAAAGGGGCAGAGTAGGAGAACACTCCCTGACCCCAAGTCACATTTATGTTTTTCAAAAAAGAATATAAATCACTTTCTATGGCACGCCAAAACCAAGGTTGCCTTTGTAATTCAAACATTAGGGCATACTAATAAAAATAGCGAGCCACAGTAAAAAGTATTAACCCATACGTAATACCTACTACACTTTACTTTCAAAGAAGTTGCATTGAAAACTAAGGAAGACAAGAAATGTACAGTTAAATGCTTCAAAGGAAAAAAAAAAGAGCAAATGCTATATTCCTTAAAGAATCTCATCTTTCAGAACTTGGCTAGGAAAATTCAAATATCCCCAAGAGGCGCTTCCAATTTAGGGTTAGCTAACAATTGGCCGATTTGCAGTGGATCCAAGCAGAATGAGTACTTGAAGTCGAACTTGACTATATGAAGATTTTTACCCAAGGCCCACACCGTTCTGCATTCAGTACAAACAAATTTCAGCACCAGCACAAGTTAATAAGCCAAATGTGGTAAAACTGAGAATCTATGTAACTCTGTCTTTAGTCTCCTGGGTATATTACTTACTCATCCTGCTCTCCAAAGTATAGGTAGTTAAAACAAGGGCAAGCTTAAAAGTGTTCTTGGTATGAGCACAGGTCTACACTCACCTTTGTTTCAAGGCTGGTATTTCTGTGGGTTCTGGCTCAAGTATTTCATAGGCCAAGTTCACATCCTCTGTTTCCCGAAGCAAAGCATAAATGGGCTCAATTTGTTCATTAAATCTTGCCAAAAGTGTGCGTGCATCTTTTTTGGGCATTGCTGATTCATCTTCTTCTACCTCTGTATGGCAAAAAGTACAGCGGAAAGTTCCTACAGAGAAAACAAGTATCAGGTCAGGCAAGAGAAATTCTCAAGACTAGCTTTTAGCAAAGAGTTAATATCTCCATCCTCCTCTAACATGTTATTATTAAAACTTTCAAATGCAGAAAACTTGAAAGAATTTTATAGTGAACACTGATGTGCCCACCAATGAGATTCTACAATCAATATTTATCATGTATCTGTCCATCTATCATTTTTAATGCATTTCAAAGTAATTTCACTTCTACCTGCACCACAGCAAAGTTTTTCATCATATTTCTAACATATACTTACTTTAACTTAAAACCAAAATCTTTACAACTTACCACCAAAACCCGTACCCTTCCTCCAACTGCCTTGCTTTTTGTACATTACAAATCAGGGCCTGCATTATGAGGAAAGCCAAACAAATAACTAAAGCCAAGTATCTAGGCATCCTGTACACTGTCACAAGGCTACTTTTTCAAACTTACTAACCATTTATATCTAAACAAATTAAACCAATCCATTTCCAAAGTTAAAGTTCAAGAAGTCTTTATTTTTCTTACTTCTATATCCCTCACACTCAACTCGTAACTAAATTGTAGTAATTCCTTAGAAACATCTCAGATTTTTCACTTCTACTGTCATTTCACTAATCTAGGCCACCATTACTTAGCGTGAAACAGCTGCCTCAATCTGATCTTTGAACCCCTAGTTTCTCCCTCTCCAATCCTAGTTTCCTATGCCACCACTTTTGTCCTCTCATCCCCCTGCTCCTAAGCCTGTCTGGTAGCTTAATTTCTTTTTTTCTTTCTTTTTTTTTTTTTTTTTTTAAGATTTTATTTATTCATTTGACAGAGAGAGAGAGACTGCACAGCAGGGAGAGCGTCAGGCAGCGGGAGAGGGAGAAGCAGGCTTTCCGCTGAGCAGGGAGCCCAATGCAGGGCTCAATCCCAGGGCCCTGAGATGATGACCCGAGCCAAAGGCGCTTCTGAGCCACCCAGGCGCCCCCTGGTAGCTGAATTTCTTAAGTCAACAACATCAAATATAAATTTCTCATCCTAATACTGTATAATTTGGCTCAAAAACATCATAACCCAACCACAGCCCTTTACCTGTCGAGTAAATTCAAACACTTAAAGATAATATCCTAGATATTAAGATTTACTTTATTTGTGTAGTGCTTTCCATCTATAAAATACTTCCAAGTACACTTTTTGATCCTTATACCAAACCTGTAAAGTGACATCAGAACTGAGGTTCTGAGGAGTTTTGTGACTGGTCCAAAGTCACGGAGCCAATAAAAGCAGTTACAGCAGCTATTGTATACCTTGCACTTACTAAGTTATTGCCAACCCTCTGAGGTTGGTATAAATACAGAGGTTCTAAGGGGTTAAGTAAATTGCTTAAGATCATACAACTACAAATTGTGGGTAGAGAGCAGGATTCAAACCCAAACTATATTGCTGAAATTCACACTCTTAAACATTACTTAAGAGTCCACACTAGAAGTCCCACTTGGATCTCCAGTTTGGTTCTTACTCCCAGTGCCAAAGATACGCATCCTTCGTTACTAACCCAATTTACCTGAGGGATTAAAAGAGATCATCCATGTACTTAGTGCCAGGCCCACAGTAAGCATGCAAACATTTAGCTTTAAAAAGCTTTATATGTGATTGATACATACAGATGGAGACAACCCTCTAACCCCCCTTTTCCTGGTAAGGAGTAAATAGACCAGGCATCTCTGCTTCAATGCACCACTAGATCCTACTGCTACATTTCAAGTAAAATAAGTTTCACTGCTGTTTCTCACACATAAACAGCAATACCATGCAAATTCCTTGTTCATATACTCTGTCTAAAATACTCTTCATCCATCTTCCTGCTGCCAAAATGGTACCTGATCTTTTACATCTATTCCAAATAAGCAAGCAAGAAAGAGAAGCAGCCCCTTACAGCGAGGAGGTGGCCCAGCACTCAGAGCTAGGCTGTGATGTTTTTCTGTCAGACAGAATCTCACAAGTCACCAACATCAGATGAGTCTTCTGTGTCCACGATGGGAGGAAGGCAAAACCAAGCCTGTCTGAGTCTGACTGAGTACAAACAAAAGCAAGGTCTCTGTGCAATCACAAAAAAATCCGAGCTACCATGAGTGACTGCTGCTTCTTTACCAATTACAGTCCTAGTCTCACCCTGTCCTTCTCATCTCCTAGATAAGATTTATTAACACACCCAATCATAGAATTATCCCCATTCCTGACAGTACCAATGCAAAGCAAACCACCACCACTTCCCCGAATTCTCCCCAAATTACCTAACAAAAGCCCGAATTCTCTAAGTCTGTTAAGCATGTTCTTCCCAAGACACTCCATGGTTCCCCATGTGGCTTTCCTTCCTACACAAAGCATCAATAAACCCAACTTTGTTTACCCAAAGTTGTGTACCTGATGGTTTTTAACTAATGGACATCAGCATAAAGACTCTAGCTTAACCAACTAGACAAGGATACTATTTACCAAAATAAAGAGAAAGAACAATTTCTTTTTGCTTTGTAGGAAAAGACGAAAAGTTGCTTTAGATATCTAAATCCATATTGCCCACTGGCCATCAAAATGGATATGTTAGAAGCCAATTTGTTATAACCACTTAGAGCTCAAGAATGGGGCTTAGATAGAAATTCTGACCGGAGAATCAACACAGAGGAAACAAAAGCTATAAAGTAGGTCAGAGTATCCAAAGAGGTAAGAGAGTGAATAGCACAGGCGGTCAAGATATAAACCCAAGGAAAGAGGGAGCCTTGAAATAAATGGTACAACCAGGACAGAATGCTGTTTCAAGGAGGAAATGTTATGGTGTTAATTTTCAAGGTCAACAAGAATTGAAAACCAGCTTTTACATTTAGTAACAAAGGATAATTAGAAATGCCGGCTAACGAGGTTTTAGTTGGTATGCTCTCTTATTCTCTAACTATTCCAGGCTGCCTCAGCCTCTTCTCTTCAACAGAAATATAAAGAATATAATCCACACTAAAGTGAAAAAATAAACCATATAAAGTAAGGTCTAAATCAGCATTCAAATACCTGCTGAATTTAAAAAACCGCACTGATGTGGGACTTTTGTTCACTGCTAAAAGATGGTCACTTACAGAGATCATCCATGAAAACTAGAGAATAATGCAGAAAAGTTATCTAATTCAGTAGTTTTCAAAATTATTTTTAAAGGAAAAAAACTCCTTCCTCAAAGGAAGAAGTACCTAAGAGACAAACATAAAAGCAAATGCTCTGTGAGGCACAAAGACAGCTAAAGACAAATGGCGACACTAAACAAGTGTGGTCATGGTGAGTATTAACGCCAAGCTTCATCTGGCTTTATTTTTGAGTAAAAGGAAAGTAAAAGATTTTGGGAAAGAACACGAGGCCATCAAAACTACCATTTATAAATACTGACCTGCCTTAGTGGCTTGAGACAGTCTTCCAACAAGCTAGTTCTTCACTGAGTGTTAACATAAAAAATCACTGGTGGAATTTTTAATAATACCCAAGCTCCGCCCCAGAGATGCTGATTCAATAGGTCTGGAGTGGGGCTCAGGAACGTAAATTTTGAAAGTTCCACAAGGAATTTTAACACATACTCCTGGTGGAGAGCTGCTGTTAAATAATCAATTTGATAAATATCCCAACTCTTCTTGTAACTGGACCACTCCGTACTATGTAGTGTGCATAGAATGTACTACTTAAGTATGGGAGAAGAAATAAGTTGAAACTCAGAGCTCTATACCATCTTTCCTTTCAAGAGCAAGAAGGCAAAAACCGGAAACAGCGACCAAGCCACATAAAGGAGAACATGCAAACTAGATCTAAGAACGTGGCAGCAGGAAGAAAATGAGTCTACAAAGACTCAGGCAAAGCATGACAAGTGATGGGATTAGGAGAAAAGGAGTTCAATAATACATTCGTTTGATCATCTACACTCAGAAACCACAAAAGAACTAAGAAAGCTATTAACAAATATTCCCATGTGTTCATCACAGCCAAGTTTGTACCAACAGTATTATCCAAATCTAACATATGAGGGAATAAAGACTTAGAGTTTTAGGTTTACTCAAAAACAAAAATCACTAAGCTTGGATGCAAATATAAATCTTTCTGACTCAAAAGACTAAATGCACTTCACTATCCTGAATTACATATCCCTTTCCCAACCTATTGTCCCTGCCGGCTACAATTTAGCCAACTTCCCCCATGTATATACATAGGTTCTAATTTCTTAAAATATAAAACAGGAGAGGATTTGTAACAAAGAATTTATTTAACAAACATTAAGTGCCTATCACATGCCCAGCATTTACTCAGCTGGATCTTAATGCATCAGGTTCACCAGAGGATCAAAATACATCTACTTGTAGATAACTAATAGGTACTGGAAGTGGGAGAAAAAAGATCTAGAAATAGAATATTTCTTTTTTTTTTTTTTAAAGATTTTATTTATTTATTTGACAGAGATAGAGACAGCCAGCGAGAGCGGGAACACAAGCAGGGGGAGTGGGAGAGGAAGAAGCAGGCTCATAGCGGAGGAGCCTGATGTGAGGCTCGATCCCATAACACAGGGATCACGCCCTGAGCCGAAGGCAGACGCTTAACCACTGTGCCACCCAGGCACCCCTAGAAATAGAATATTTCTATTCTATATTTCCAAAATATCTAGAAATAGATATTTCAAACTATATTTTAGGGTTGTCTTTTCAGTAGTATATGAATGTCCCAATTCTATGACTCACGACTCTTCTAATGAAGGTAAGTTAACACTCCAAAATGAGAAAGGAAATGGAGACCTAATTGTGGGCATGAGAGAGGGGAGGAGGAATGACCAAGTGAGAGAGGTGGTTTATACAATTTTAACTTTCTCCCAAAATAAAAAAACGTAAAAACAAAAATGAACTGAGGGCAGGGGGATGGGGTGGGAAGGGGAGGGAAAGGCTGGGAACAAAAGAAAAAAAAAACATCAAAGTTCAGCAAAATTCAAACGTTTTTCTTTTGCTCAACACAGGAGGAGAAAATTTATTATGCTGGCCAAAGTCTTCCACTTCACTGTTTCCAACATGTAATTCATTTTAGCAAACATCACACTTATTTTAATTATCTGAGTATTCAGTCAAGGAACAGTAAATATAAATAAAACCGAAGTGAAAAAAATGTTTATCTTCATTAGTTTGAAAAAAAGGAAATGTTCTGGAAGTTTATCATAACTGAGGAAAAGGACAGAAGATATGAGTCAACTCCCTAAACAATTAGACATTATTAAAATTATATTTTTTCCCTCTTCACTCCAATACATGCAACGAATAGGTCATCAGCTAATGCCAAGAAATCACTGTCAAAGATTTGCCAAGAGTATTAATTGCAACTGGAATATTATTCAGCCATTTTCCTACAAAAAAAAAAAAATTCAGAATACGCCCAATTGCTTCAGTATGGCACAGGCGCTGCAGTACTGAAGCTAGAGTCATGCTGCAGCGCAAACCCTCAAGGCTAGCCAAGGAAACCGAAAAGCAAATGGCTGCTGCCACACGGCCCTCACCCTAGCACGGTGGGATTGATGTCCTAAGTTTGCCACCTTCTAAGTCTAGCCCATCATCTTCTGAGCTGTTTCTGTAGAGCTCACATTCTAGTGGGAATTTGTCAAGGCAAAAAATAACATCATGTGTTGATAAGAATAATAAGAAAAAGCAGGAAAAGAGGATAAAGAAGCGCAATGGAAAGGGGTATGCTCTATTGCACAGGAAACTCGGGGAAAGCCCCTCGGATAAAGCAAGTGAGAAGAGACTTGAAGTCAACCAGTCAAGCAGGTATTTGGCAAGAGGACATGGCATGTAAAAAGGCAAGTACAGTGAAGGCATGCCTGGTGCAGGCAAGGCACAAATAAGATGGCCAGTACAACTGTTGTGGAGTGAACACGAGAGAGAGTAATAGAAATAAAGTCTCCAAAATTGGGGGGTGAGTTGGGGGGCAGATAAATGCCCTTATAGGTTCTGTGAAGGACTCTGACTTTCCTGAATGATGGGAGAGGCCTTTGGAGGGTTTTGAACGGAGCAGTAATAGAGCCTGATGTCCTTTTTAAGAAGGGTCACTGGCTACTGTGACAAACAGTCCATATGGGCAGCAAGAGTGAAAGCAAGGAGACTAGCTAAGAGAATACTGCAAAATCTAAACAAGAGATAATGGCTAAGATAACTTTTCTGGACAATCCTGTGGAAAAAAAAATAAACTCCCCTCACTCAAAAACTTCCAAGAAAAACAAAACAAAACACAATTAACAGTTCCATGTTAAAACCAAGTAACTAGGACTAGAACTCCTAGGATTTTAGTGAGATAAAGAGGAAACTATAAAACTTCAAGACATATCACTAACATATGGGATAAATTTTACCACATTGTATAAATCCAACCACCATCTATACCTTAGGAAGCTTATTTGTACATTGTTTCCCTTCCCACTGAATATTTTATGGGTTATGTATACATGGGGAAAAGGAGTGAACTGGAAGCTTGGGAAAATAAAACTGACAAAAAACTGTAAATATTATTCTCCATTATGTCACACAGTGCTTCTGAAGATGGCCTAATGAAATAGGGCATATTTTCTACATGAACACTACTATAACCAAGAATTTCAATTCCTAACCAAGGTTTTCAAATTAACCCAAAATGACTAACATCATCCTCTAAAAGCAGTGATAAAACCCTAGCCTAAAATATCAACTATTCCCCAAAACAAAGGGTGCTCTGAAATTAGAGTTGAGAGAAACCATATATGGTATAGAACAGACTGAACTTATCATTTTATACATGCTAAAAAAAAGGCCTAGAATGATTACAGGATTCACCCAAGGTGAAAATTACTAACATAACCCAAGACTAGAAGTCAAGACTCTGGAATCCTAATACACCGTCACTTTGCTCTCTTATAGCTATTGCTTAAAGAAACAAAAAACAAAACTTCCAAAAATGACATGTCCACTGAACACACTGATTATGCAAAAGGACTCAACTGTAATAAGTACCCTAAAAAACCCTGATAATACTCTCAGAATTGACCAAGATTTAATACATAAAGCTGATACAGCAACAACATATTAAGAATCACTTCACTTCCTTAGACTTCAAAAGGGCCTGGGGGCAGTGAGGTGGGGTTGGGGATGTAAGGTAGAAGAACTGGAAGGATAACCACAAAACAATAGTTGTTAACACAATGAAAGACAGTGAGAATGGGGACTAGGTTGAGTGGGAGAGCATAGAGCGGAAAAACTAGGTCTGCCATTTTATTTTACATATTTTTCTACTATTTGAGTCCTTAATACATTTACATTAATATACTATGTATTTTTAGCAGAAAGAAAACAAACGTTATTTTGAATCCTCCAAAAGCACTCAACTCCCCCTTAACTAATATGCATAAGTCACACAGTCATTCTTAGGCTGCTCTTTGAAAGCATCATCAAGTCCTTTGTTATAACTTTTATAACTCAAAATATTGAGGGGCATATATATTAAAATGCTAGTCTCAAAAGTCACCTTTTATTCTAATTTCCAAACTATATTTCATAAAACAAATTTCTTCAGTTTAATTGGGCCAGGGGAAATGTATGGAAAAAGGAATTGTTATTATAAAGTATCAACAGACATGACAAGAACATAGTTATATATTTCCTATAATTATGTCGCTATAATAAAAAGGTACTCGAAAACCTATGCTTTAACAATTCACTGTAGAACACGTTAACACTGTAAAATACTCATTTGTTTGCATGCAAAGAAGAAAAAAAGCAGCTTTAATGAATTTTTCAGTTCAGAAGATCTCAAATGTATGTGTGATGTACATAGTAAAACCCCACACTCTAAAATGCAACTTTGCAACAAAATTGGCTTCTGTCCTCCCTTAAATGGATACATCTGGATTTGGTATAATCATACAACATTCCCGGACTCTGGAACTCACTATAAAGGGGAAAAAATGTACCATGCCCTGGAGGGAAAACAACAAATTGAAATGTAAATACTAAAGCCTGCAATAAATTCTCTAAATTAGGCCTAAATCGAATCCATTTCAACATGCAGTGAGCAGGCAAAAAACCTGTGGCTTTGATATGACTATCTGAAAGCCAATGATCCATAGAACATTGTATGCCAGCATCAAACTAAAAAGCAACTCTTCACAAATTAGTTTCTATGTAATCAGCACCAAAATACAAAAAGGATACAACACAAAAAACCTTTATTTAAAAAAAGGCCCTCAGGGCGCCTGGGTGACTCAGTAAGCGTCTGCCTTCCGCTCAGTTCACCAGTTCACGATCCCAGGGTCCTGGGATTGAGCCCGGCATCACGCTCTCTGCTCATCAGGGTCTCTGCACAGCGGGAAGCCTGCTTCTCCCTCTCCCACTACCCCTCTGCTTGTGTTCCCTTTCTCGCTGTGTCTCTCTCTGTCAAATAAATAAAATCTTTAAAAAATAAAAAAAAAATAAAAATAAACCAAAAAAAGGCCCTCAAATTCTCAAGATCAAAGCAACAAAATGTTTTAACACATCAGACCTAAAGGTTTTAGAGAGGTGGGAAGGGTAAAAGAGGGAAGGCACTCATCCCTTACTATCTTTCCATAACTTCTTTTTATTTTTATTTTTTTAATTTATTCTAATAATCACCTCCCCCCACCCACCCAAAACATATCCACACCTCTGAGCTTTCCAGTATGGTTTTCTAATGAACCCATCCCGGGCAAGATTTCAAATCAGCAAATTAGCAAAATAATCCTAGAAAGATTTTTGTGTGTGTGGTTGTGTTGTTAGCATTTCATACTGCTTATGAGACCCCTCCTGTCCTAAGTAGAAAGAGATGAAGACAGAAAAAAGTAGCCTGATGTATGAATGTAAATATTATTAACAAGTCTTTAAGAATCTCACAAACACAGGACCCTAACAGTTTAAAAATATTAGGTTAAGGCAATTGAGGAATTTTCATGATATGGGGATCAAGAAACTAATCTGCTGGGGTGCCTGGGTGGCACAGTCGTTAAGCGTCTGCCTTCGGCTCAGGGCGTGATCCCGGCGTTATGGGATTGAGCTCCACATCAGGCTCCTCCGCTATGAGCCTGCTTCTTCCTCTCCCACTCCCCCTGCTTGTGTTCCCTCTCTCACTGGCTGTTTCTCTGTCAAATAAATAAATAAAATCTTAAAAAAAAAAAAAAAAGAAACTAATCTGCTTATAAACCAAAAAGCTTCACCAAGCAGTCACAAGGCGAGAAAAGACTCATATGAGTTAACCCCAAATTTATACATGAATATCCCGAGTAGATATGGAGTTTACTGGAATATTCCAAGCAACTCAGAACTAACCAGCTGAATTATAACATTGTGGCTATTTTTAAGAATTATTTATTAGACACTTTCTTTTGCAGTTAGTTATTAAAGACTTCTTTTATACTAATCCTAAAATCTGTCTCTAAGTCTTTTCCATGGAGCCAAACAAAACAAGCTGAATATTCTTTCCTAATATTCAATCAAAAACATCCTAGAAATCTATCAAGCCCTAGATATATTACTTTGTAGGATCCTCCAAACCCTAGAGCAAAATATAGGCATGTGTAAGTGTACCCAGCCAGACATCATTTGATGAGTTGAACTAGATAAAATAATCTCTAAATTCCTATTTCTAAGATCTTATTAAATATATAGTTATAAGATTCTTTTTTTAAAATTTAACTTATTTAAAAGTTTATTTAAAATGGGATTTTGGGGGATGCCTGGGTGGGTCAGTCGGTTAAGCATCTGCCTTCAGCTCAGGTCATGATCCCAGGGTCCTGGAATTGAGTCCCACATCAGCCTCCCTGTTCTGTGGGGAGTCTGCTTCTCCCTCTCCCTCTGCCTGCTGCTCCCCTGTTTGTGTGCTCTCTCTCTAATAAATAAGTAAAATCATAAAATAAAATTAAATTAAAATAAAATAAAATGGGATTCTTGGGTTTCTAGGTAAATTGAGTAATAGTGACACCCAAACTAATTCAAATACCTAACAATTTATCTCCCCCACAGCCCTGGATAAAACTACAGTGTCTTATATGCCTTTAAAGAAGTATAAAACTAAAAAAAAAAAAAAAAAAGTATAAAACTATATTCTTTCACCCACTATTCCCACTGCTGAGAATTCTTAAGGAAAAACTTAAGCAGGAATAAATGCTATATAAACAAAACTGTTCAAAACATCCTATCTATACCAACAAAATATAGATAAAATCAAAGTGCCCACAAGGGGTGGAAAGGAAAACTAGCGGAAATCACACTTATTAAAACATATTTTGAACACTAGATAAAAGCAGGAGAGTTTGGTGCATTAAGGAACCAAGAGATCACAAACTATTTTTGGCTATGATTGTAATTACAGGTAATATGCAAAAGGACAGTGGTTCTATGGGTAATTTTTTTCCTCTCTTCAAAATTTTCTCTGGCATTATAGCTGCATAATTTTAAAATTAAAAATGAAAAATATAAAGCTATTTCCATATCATCTAACCTTGACATCTAAAAAGAGTATACGATCTTCCCCTTCCTTTTGGGGAAGCATGCTGCTGAATTTAATTTAGAAGTGCCATTAACTAAATCACCCACAGTTGTAAGACTACCAAAGTAGAAACAAAAATATTAAGTCTACATACCTGGTCACAAAGTTTGCTAAATCTAAAACATGCATTTATGAACCACAAGATGCTATTTTGCTAATCTGAGAAATTTCATGTCATGTGGTCTTCGTTTTGTTTACGTAAAACTCCCATATTTCACTAAAACAGGTTTTGCCTGATTAAGTTTCTGAAACCAGGGCCTAGTGAGCAAAGGCTAGGCCATTTCATTTTAGTGAAATAAAATATCTATATATACTGTAATGGAAAAGCCCAGTTTTTCCCTAGTGTGTGTTCCTCTCCTGTATGTCTCCTTTACTAGTCGCACACACTTCACTTCTGATACTTCTGACCACCAAATGTGTAGAGATTTTAACCCCAGCAATTCCTTGTGACACCAGCTGGATGTCCTAATGTTCAACTCAATTATGACTACCTGGAGATAGCATCACAACACAGGCTGAGGGCTTAGTCCCACAAGACTGCCCCCACTCCTGCAAATTTAGATGCCAGTCACAAGCCCAGGTTATCATGGGTGCTTCTGAACAATAAGCTATAGATGGGAGATTCCAACAACCTCCTCCTTGGATTCAGCTAATTTGCTACAGCAGCTCACAGAACTCAGGAGTATACTTACTTATGTTTACCAATTTATTAAAGGATATGATAATGGATACAGATGAATATCCAAATGCAAGAGATATGTAGGGCCAACTATTTAGGAAGCGGTGCAGGGCTTCCATGTCCTCTCCAAGTGTACCGCTCTCCCTGCACCTCCACATGTTCACCAATCTGGAAGCTCCCTGAATCCATACTATTAGGATTTTTATGGAAGCTTCCCCAAATAGGCATGATCGCTCATTAACTCCATTTTCAGCCCTTCTACCTTCTCAAGAGAATAGGAGGTGGGGTTGAAAATTCTAAGCTTGGTCCTGGCTTAGTCTTTCTAGTGACCAGCCCTCATCCAGGAGCCATCCAGGAACCCTCCCAGAGTAACCTCATTAAAACAGAAGACACTATAATCACCCAGGAAATTACAAGGATTTCAGAAGCCAGGGTCAAAGATCAAATATTAGAATAAAAGAGTTAATGAGTGCTCTTATCACTTAGGAAACTATAAGAGTTTTAGGAGCTCTGTGCAAGGAACTGGGGGCAGAGACAAGAATGTATTTTCTATTATCTCACACATACCAAGCATCAAACATTTGGAGAGAGTTCAACCCAAGAAAAGCAATGGCAAAATCTAAATGGAAAGTATGGAAAGAATCTACAATCTTTAGGGAAAAAAAAAGAGATGGGGTAGAGAAAAGCTATATACTGGAGTAGAAAGATCACTGGCTTCTGTCAATTAACACTGGTAAAACAATTCTTGCTGAACTCAGAATTTCCTGAGCCCAGAATTTCTAGACACTTATCTAAGAGTCATTACCCTTTGTCCAGTGGCAGAAAGCTGTCTATACACTTGAGTTAAAAACTTTTTATCAGGTAGAGCCTAGAAAGCTTCAAATCTAATTCCTGAATGCCCCCTAGTTACTAATATAAACCAGTTTAAACTAATAATTGTTGAGATGTAAATGGAGATAGATGCCCATCAGATGCCTCCATCATTTCATCAAAGTATCATCAATCTCCAATAACAACCAGGAAGTAAAAGAGCTTTGTAAAAGACTGGGCTTAGAATAAAAACTATAATTCTATCAATTTAAAGAGAGTATAAATATTACAGCAGAAAAAGCTCCCTCGTCTTCTGACACATATACCAAATGTTTATTTCCCATCTTCTTTAAAATGGCAGGGTAAGGGGCATCTGGATGGCTCAGTTGGTTAAGCGGCTGCCTTCAGCTCAGGTCATGATTCCAGGGTCCTGGGATCAAGCCCCACATCGGGCTCCCTGCTTGGTGTGGAGCCATGCTTCTCCCTCTCCCTCTGCCTGCAGCTCCCCCCTCTTGTGTTCTCTGTCAAATAAATAAATAACATTAAAAAAAAAATGGCAGGGGAGGGCATGAATAAAACAGAGTAAGGGAGCAGAGAGAAAAAGACCAAGATTTCTAAAGGGAATGTATAACCAAGGGATGGTGTCAAGGCATTAATAGTGAAAACACAAAACACCAGAAATGACACATGAGACTAGGGCCTAATATCACCCAATAAGCACATTCTCTCCTTAAGGGAAAAGTCCAAATGAAAAGCCAAATTATCATCAAAAGGCAGGTATATTCTCAGAACAAGGTTTCCCAATGACTTAAGAATTTTCAATCATGATACCCATAGGCTTCACTGTATAGACCAAAATGATAATTAAATTGGCTATTAGTGTTGGCTGATCAGTGATTCAAAAACCTTGATTCAAATAATCTTGACTATATTTCTGTGTTAGGCCACCTCCTACAGAGGCCAACTATTGATGACAACTAGTTTCATTCAGACACTAACCCTAGGTGAAATACAAAGAGCATCATGAAATTAAATAAGAATCAAATGATTAAATGTAGTAGAAGCACATTACTTTAGATTACCCTCTCTGAGGGACTGGATTACACCTTCCACTGTAGTCAAGAGTGACGAAGACAACCACACTAACACCAACATCTGCAGAGAATCACAAAACCAAAACCCAGAGCTCCTTTAAGAAATCTGTTAGAGTGAATGGCAAAAATGACGAGACTTTTCTAGTCTATTCTGAAAGAGCTCCAGATATATTCTACAACATTCCTCTATAGCACACTCAAGCAATTCTTCTACTCAGGATGGTTAAAATTTTCTTACACCAAGATCTCTTCCTAGTTCAGCCCTTTTAAGGTAAACAGTGAGGTTCATGACAAATTAAACATTTAATACAAATATGAATTCTTTAAACTACCTTTCATCCAAAATGACTGCTTCACAATAAATACTAAACATCATAGGCTATTTCTAGCTCTTTAGGTCAATAATTTTAATTGGTATTGGGTCTATTTCCCATTAAAAAATAATTGTAAAATTCTTTAAAATAAATAAGACATAACATATACAAAAATCAGAAAATTACACGTACAAAAATCTAACTTTTTTTGCAATAAAACATTTCATGTGTCAAAGTTTAAATTACATTTTTCAGATACCTTTTTAAAAGGCAGATCTATGAACTAAAAAGTAACCTATACTCGAATTCTGCCATAACAAGGGGACAATCTAACTTTACACCACTGGCTCTCTCTATAGATTTTTGCCTCTAGAAAATAATACAAAATTTATCCACTGAGTAATTAGCAAACTGTAGTCTCTTTTCCAGTTTACAAATGACAAGACAAAACAACTATATAATCTGGCACTTTAAAGTTTCTCACGTTAATACTAGACACATTGCACTTTTAGAAAATGCATGTTTTACAATCCTGTGTTGATAAGAAAAAAAATCCTTAAAACTGAAGCATTTAACTAAACGAAGCAAATTACAGATGATGCTGACAATTCTCTTCCACTAATGAATGGCTAAGAGACTAAATATCTACCTACTCGTTAATTTGCAAAAGGTGTCCCTCTTATCTCCTGTGGCTAACTCTTATCTTTTAGTTCTCAGCTGTTACTTAACTTCTTCCAGAGGCCTTCTCCAAAGGCAGATTGGATGCCCTAGTTATATACCACCAGTAACACTTTGTACTTCCACTAACAAAGCATTTTAATACACTGTATTATAACTTGCTGGCAGTGACTGGCACAAGTAGGCATTCAAATAACTGTTGGATGAAGAGGTTAAAAGTAAACATGTCAGAATGGCTTCAAAGTGGTAGAGAAGTCAACCCTTCACATTGGATGCAGCTGCAAATAAGGGGTGGGGATGGGAGCAGAGTTAGGAGGGCCAAGGGTGGGAGGGTACGCTCCCTTGTGAATGAGAAAGGCTGTGCAAAAGCTTCTAAAAGGAACACGATAGTAAGACTAAGAATGACCATATGTGGACTTACACTAATCCATTCACTTTTATAAAGATATACATGATTGGTTTAAAAATTAGATGAATCAATTTAAGAAAAACAATACATATTTTATTTTTTTAAGTTACTTGAAAGACTCATAAATTGGAAAAAAATCTCACCTGTCATGGGATCAAAGAGCTGATTAGCTTCTAAGTCTGTAAAAGTACTACTACAGACAGGACACTTGAAGGAAGCCCGGTTGGTGGAATCTCTCTCATCAGTTTCAATCCTCCTTCTCATGTGGTCCAATTTATATTTTACCACATTAACAAGAGTACGATAATTAATAAAGTAGTAGTTATGGCGAGTGGTTTTCCCATCTGCAGCAGTCTCTACCCTCATTCTGCATTTGATGAACTTGTCTCCCTTTAAATTATTCAAAACCGATCGAAGTTGCTTCCGGTCAAACTTGAGCAGCTCCAGCATATCCTCCTCTTTCACACAGGGGTTCCGGATCAAGATGTCCAAGGCCAAAGCATGCTCAATGCCATAAAACCCCCGGATCACATACTTTGCTAACCTCTTCAATGCTGCGGGAACCTCGGTGAGGACATCAGGATCTGCCATCTTTAGCAGCAAACTTCAACTTTAAATAAACCAAAGGCAGAAAAAAAGAGATTAGCTAGGCATAAGGACATAGCAATCATTTTAAATCTAGAATAACCAACCCATTAGGTAGCTGGCAGCTACCACCCTTGAAGTGCCACAAAGGTACTCAAGACATTGTTTTAAAAGACTCATAATGCCTAAGCTTTTAAATGGAGAATAAGATTTTCCTTTAGAGAACAAAGATTACACTTAAAAAGCTTGACATGTTTCTTAAATGTTAATTTTCATGATCTACAGTGCTTAATTCTAAAAAGTAAATTACTACTTATAGCAATGATATATTATATCAAGCCCACTTTATTTTGGAAAGAGAAACAAAAAAGATAAATGAAGCCTCACTACTCTTAATGCTATAGATCTTTGGGAATGCTGGAAAACCCCTGAGAAACCTAGCAATTAGCATATCTTTGAAGTGTCTTTATTTCTTTTCTTGAGTAAAATTTTTCTACCAAAATCTATTCTAGGATGTTTTACATAGTCATGCTCTCACAATAAAATCACAACAAGCCAATAAACACATAAGTAATCCCCAGATGGGTGTTTGGCAAAATTACTGTTACAAATCTGAAAGAAATTAACACTTAGATCCACATAGCTTTATCAACCTTGCAAAGTTAAATCTGATGACCAATTAAGTAAATAGTCCTTAAATTAAAAAAAAAAAAAAAAGCCCAAGATATCCTTAAATAATGGATCCCTTCTTGCAAGACAAAGCAGAGGCTAACTGTACCCAATTCTCATGTCATGACCCAGAAGACTGTCTTCCACAAGTCCAAACTGGCATGGGCTAGACTCTAACGTGGCTGTTAAAAAGCCCGCACTTTCGAATTCAGTTAGCCTGCATTTTAGTACCTGTGTGATCCTGAGCAAATCCCTTAAACAACTTCACATTTTACTCTGAGAAATAAGGATAATATCGATTACCTGAGTGAAGTTGTTGTGGCGAATAAATGAGAATGTTAAGCAATATGCTTATTAAGAAGTACTTGTTGATAAGGATAGCTTCCATATTGATTTACTATGTCCCATACTAAAAATGGCCTGGCTACATACACATGCTACATCTAGTGAAATTTCCCTACACTATAGGGAAATTCTTAACAGAGACATTCCACTGAACTATTTCAATACAGAATCATATTCTGGTATTACTACTAGTTTCTATTGAACCTTTTATTTATAATCGGTGGTTATCAATGCAATCAGATTTAATATCTTTTTTTAGAAAATTTTTATATCCACAGTACTATACTATCAAGGTATTCCTAAACAACCAATCTATATACATATGTTTGGGGAGAATTACAATGCCCTATGTGCAATAAAGGAAAAGGAAAGTCAATTATAATATTTCAGATTGTAAATAATCAAGAATGACTATATATATGAGATTAAGCAGCACCTATTTCCAAACCTGTGGTCCTAGAACCTTCCTATCATCCCAAAGCTTAAGGACACTGAGCAAGTACCTGGCTTCAACACCAGAGTAGTATCATAGCATACTACTGGGTACATTTTGTTCTCCTTTCCAGTTTGGTCTATACATTGTACTTGACCTCAGTTTTTTGTTTGTTTGCTTTGTTTTACAAGCTCAACAGTTGGCAGAACACAACGTATAACCTCTGAAACATCCAAAAGACCAAAACTGGCAGACAAATGTCAAAATAAATTACTTTTTCAGTATTATTTCCTACAGTTATATTGCCCTCCCTTACCTCCCACCCCATACACTCCATTTTCTAGACCAGTGGTTCTCAACCCTGGCTGTAAAGCAGAATCATCTGGGGAGCATTTAAAAATACCCATCCTGGGCCCCATTCCCAGAGATTCTGTTTCAGCTGGTCTGGGAGAGCCAGACTAGGCATCATGTTATTTTAAAAGCTCTTTTGGTGACTCCAGTACACGGAAAAGTCTCTGACCACTGTTTCAGACAAATTTGGTGGGTAGCTATTACATGTCCTGCCAATGCACATTATCATTTTACTGTTTCCTTTGCCTGAAACACCTGAGGGGGCCCTAAAGATCTGAGCAAGGGAGTGTTATGAAGGACTCTGCAGGACAACAGTTTGGGGTTTTGAATCCTAGTTCCAACATTTCCTAGCCTGTGACCCTAGGAAATTCTCAGTTTCCTCATATATAAAAGTGACTGACAGCACCTTCTTCATAGATTTGAAGTATGGATTAAATGAGATAATTCATGTAAAGTGTTCTGCTTTCAGGGCTGGAATCATAAGAGTACCGTTAAATACCGGCATTGATAATAAAACCCTCTATTTAGAAAAGTGACTCTTAGAACAGTAAGAGAAATGAACTGAAGTACTGAACATGGATGCACTGCAGAAGTATTAGAGGCATAGTAACCAAACCTAAACTAAGGAAAAGAGGGCCGGATGAATGAAATTTATTACAGAAACAAAATTAAAAGAATCTGATAATATACTGGAAATGGAGTAATAAAGTAGGAAAATTTTAAGTAGCTATTTGGGGTTTTTTTTACAAACTTTTTTATTGTGGTAAAATACACATAACACAAAAGTTATCAATTAACCATTTTTAGGTATACAGTTCAGTGATATTAAATACAATCATAATGTTGTACAATCATCACCACCACCCATCTCCATAACTCTTTTCATCTTGTAAAACTGAAACACTACACCCATTAAACAATGACATATTTAATGTTATTAAATAATAACATATAGCTATTTGCTTTGAGCCAGTGTAGCTAGGAAGAGAATACTACTACTATGAAACATAGGTTAACACCTGAAAGAGGAACAGGTTTGTGAGAAATGAGGCATTCACTTTTAGATGCTTGTCTCTGAGGAAATACCAGAATATTTCGTGAAGATGTCTAGCAGGTAGCTGAACAAATGAAAGTGGAGCTCGGGAAAGAAGGCATGTTGTTTCAGCTTATGCAAAATCTCTACATTCTAAAATCATCCTTCCTGACCATTTTGTTCTCTGTTCTTCCACTTCTACTTCCCCACTTACGATGAATCTTCTACTCAGTCTTTGGATTTGTTAAGATACTTAAGTCAGAGGTCTCAAAATGGCAGCCTCTGTCACGTTGTCTGACCCAAAGAACATTTTGAAAATTTTCTGAATTAGCTGTCAACATTAAAAAATCATGAAATTTCACATACATTTCAACTTTAAGCTTGAAAATTGAAAATATCTAAGGAAAAAAGTGACACCGTGTCCCCACATGGAAACAAAAACCTGAAGCCAAAGAGAGCAGCTGACAATTTTAAGCAGGGAAGGAGATTGGCTGGTCTCTGCAGACTTTTGAAAGTGTGACCTTTTAGCACCAACCTCTTCTTCTTTTTAGACTCAGAGTCCATCAGTCACCTCCTAGCCTCACCTACCTCCCTACCCATCCAGAACCCCAAAGGCAAGTTGGTTTTGTTTTTGAACCATATGTATTCTCATCATACAAAAATTTAGCCAGGCACCAGGCACAGAGTTGGAGAAATAAAGTTGAAATGAATGCTTTCTCTGCACTCTGTTTATCCTGGTCAGCCTCATCTCCAGCCACACTCACATTCCCTCAATTCTATGAGCCAGACATGCTTTCTCCACTTCAGGCCTGGAAGAAACAGCACATGCTATTCTTTCTGCCCACAAAGCTAAGCTCAAACTCCCTTCCAATCATCCTTCACATATAAGATGACATTTCTCAGAAAGACCTTCCCAGATTCCCTTTAGTAGCTTAAAATGTTCCCCTTTCTCACAGAGCTCTTTCCCTTTCTTCCCTGTAGTGAATAGACTTGTACTTTCTTCATGTCTATCTCTTGTTCACCACTTTTCAGCATCCAGTCAAGCTAATGAAGCACTTTCATAAAACTTTCCGTAAGTCTCCTAAGCACGTGTTCAACCAATATGCCCACCCTGCCAGCTTCCCCACCCTTCAGCTCACTTCTTGCACTGCTGCTTCCAGGGCAGAAAGACAGGCTACTGAAAACCCTCTCCTTTAAGCAGGAGGTGACCGGTTCAAATTCGCTATTTTAAAAGATTATGCTGACTACAGGATGTGAAATTAAAGAGAAAGGAGTGGATGCGGGAGTCCAGTTAGATTATTTCAGTATACCACTATTCCAGTTCTAGAAGAACTTGGATCCTATACGACTAACTGTGGTTTCTCGGTTACCATGTTTCATGGTACTTTCCACACCTTCATAGTACTTGGTACTATGAAAGTACATGGTACTTTCCACACCTTCAAGTGGCATATCACCGCAAAACCTGAGGACCACCTGCCCTCCAAGAACTCGGTTCAGTAAGGTTCTCTTCTACCCACTGACAGATCCCGAGCCCCTAAATTCCCTCGGACTGTGCCAGGTGAGTCCTGGGGCCACACTCGGCGCAGCCAAGCCCGTCCTACCCGAGATCGCACATTGGCCGCTCCGGGGTCAATGGTTCTTTGGAGGACCAAGTCAAGAGAGTAGCTAAGGGGAGACGGGTAGCTAAGGAGAAAGGAGGGAAAAGAGGGAGAAACCGTGAAATGCGACGCCGGACCAGAGAATCGAGAACAAGGAACAGGGAACAAGGTTTACCAAAACGAATCTTCGAACACTCCCACTACAGCTTCCCTCAGCGCCTCAACTACCGGCTTAAACGAGCCACGCCACTTGTGCGACAAAGAAAACGCCTTAATCCTGCGACCAGCTTTGGAACCCACCCACCACTTTTAACCATGCCGGCCAATCAGCACAGTGCGGCCTTCAATCAAGACAGTCACGTCCCGACTGGCCAATGAAATTGAAGGTTCTCCCTTCCATACCCAGCTCTGGTTGGTCTACCACCCCGGAACAGGCGTTAACTCCAGGCTGTAGCAAGATGGCGTCCCTGGATCGGGTAAAGGTACTGGTATTGGGAGACTCAGGTGAGCGGTTTAATCCACCTCTGGGGCTCCCGACACTTTTGAGTTATCCGATAACCCTCTTTCTTCATTACTTCTCCGTCCCAGCAACGATCTGGCTCCGGCCGTGGCTGAAAGCCCTCTCAAGGTCTAAAAACTACACTTCCCAGAGGACTTTGCTCTATTTGACGAAAGTGGCGTTGCGCGGGTCGGGGGCGCGGAGCCCCGGCCTTTCTCCGCCTTCGCAGCTTTCAAGGTCGGTCTCCCTGGAGACTGCAGCCTAGCTTGTATTGTCAGTTCCTTTGTTTTAAAAGATGTGCAGACATTGAGTATTGTATGGGGCGCTGTGAAGTTGGGATCGTGCCTTCGAGAGATTTTGTTCATTACGGAATTCAAACATGCACTAAGTATGACACTGTTCCAAATGCTTTACATATATTAACTCATTTAACCTGATAGCAGCCCTGTTAACCCCATTTTACAGATGAGAAAAGTGAAGAGGAGAGAGGTAAATGACAGAACCTGCCCACGCACTTAAACACTAAGCCCTATTATGAAATGAAATATTGGGTGGTAGTCCTGTTTTACTCTCAACTGGGTTTCTTGATTTCTTTGTTCTCTAATCCTAATTGAAAACCTATTATGTGCTAGGTTGTAAGAAATAGAACAATTAAGATAAAGCCATATTGTGAAATAGCTGGGATTTAATGCTGAGCTCAATTTAATCCTAGTGTTAAAATTCTTCTTTTGACACCTTGGACTTTTGAGAACTAAAATTGAAGTCTGCATTTTCCCCTCCCACCTATCTACTAGCCTCTTTTTTGCCCTAACTTCCACTTCTGTGCTCTTTAAGAACTTGGAATGATTGCTAACCTTGCATTTCTTTGATGTGCTTTTCTGGAGTTGACCTATGAATGTGTGCTGTGAGCAAAGACATTGTACCAGATGCTTGGAAGTAGAGAGAATATACCCCAAAAAGCTTGAAAACTAGCCTTACAGACTCTGTACAATTGTGATGGAGAGGAGGAGGTTAAGAACGTTTCCACATTGCCTGAAGATTATTTGCATTGCAAAATATTTTATAGATAGCATTATTTAATATTCCCTTAAGAAATTTGCATTTTGAAATTCTATGAATATAATCCAATTTGTCAACTCCAGTTCTTTAGCTTGAAGTGGTGCTGAAATTAATTTAATGAAGTCACTCAGTTTTATATAAATGAATAAAGTAATGATGGTCTGATGGGACTTGGCAAGAGTATTGCCAGGTAGAGTTTGAGACTGGAATCTAGAGCTAACATGGTTCATGATACTTGAAGTAGGTATTCTCTCCCATTTTAATTCGCTTTTCTATTGCATCTAACAAGCCCTTGATGTTACATATTGTTGGAACTAGTTGATTTCTTTCTTTTTCACACAAATACTTAAATACCTGCTACACAGCAGGTACTTACTACTTACATAGTAAGTGCTGAAGCTGTAACTGTGGAATCAAAGCATTACATAACAGGGTTGAATTGGCTGCTGCATTAAATGTGGGAAAGTGATCAGGCAATTAGTAAGCTTTTCTTTTTCCTTATAGTTTAGTTGTAAAACAGAAGACATAGTAATGCCCACCTGGTTGATCTTGTCACACATTCACGGATGTTAGGCTAAGTGTGCAGTCAGTTATTGCCTTTTTATCTGTTCCCTTTTAACATTGATTTATTGACAGGTAAGGATAGACTTTTTATACTTCATCTCCCTTTGTATTCAAACTTCAAAGTTTACTTTTGAATAAAGGCTAATTTCCCCCCTGTGAAATTTTGAGGATTTCACAAATATATAAAAGAATGACTTGAAATTTAGAGATTTGTTTTGTATCCCCTAGAGGTATTTGATAATTTAGTAAGGAATCCTGAAAGTCTCACTAATACACACATACTTTTTTCCTCTTTGTTCTTTCAGAGATAAGGAATGAGCTTAACACATTACCAACAACTATATTTGCAGCTGGTATTTATTTAATTATATTGGACTTTTTCCCCCAAGCAAATCAAGTACATTCTTTTGCTCTAATTTGGCTGTAATGGTGAAAACAGAGTTGGTACCTCCCAAAATTCTTAAAGAAATGAACACTTAGCCAATTTTCCTGGCACTTCCTGTTCTTACTGTTGACAGTCAATCCAGTGTTAGTCAATTCTTACCACCCAAAGCAGTTAATTCATGGAGAGCTATACAGTATTACTGCATAGATATGTTTACTTACACAGTTATGCTTAACTGGAAGTTCAGGCCTTGCATCAGGCTAACTAAGTTCTTAGATACATGCCTCCAACATGAACAGCCCACATGCAAACGCAGAAATCAACAGTGTGTCCTAAAGGTCACATATATTAGATGCAGTGCAGTAGACACAAAGACAGAGCCAAATTTGAATACTCAAAAATCTTTTTTTTTAAGATTTTATTATTTATTTGACAGAGAGAGAGAGACAGCCAGTGAGAGAGGGAACGCAAGCAGGGGGAGTGGGAGAGGAAGAAGCAGGCTCCCAGCGGAGGAGCCCGACGTGGGGCTCAATCCCAGAATGCCGGGATCACACCCTGAGCCGAAGGCAGACGCTTAACGACTGAGCCACCCAGGCGCCCCTGAATACTCAGAAATCTTAAATGTCTGTATTGGAAAAAATAAAAATTAAAGAGAAACCTGGGAAAATACTGGATTCAGTTACATGAGACAGCTAATAATAGAGGTTATGTAAATTGATAACACTGAAAGCCATTAGATAAATGGGCAGAGAACATCAACAGATAATTCATAAGAGAGGAAAGACAATTGTTTAACAAAGATAATTGTTTTACTAGAAGGTAAAGAAATGCAGACTAAAGCAAGATGTCACTTTTTTTCTTTTATCAAATTAATATAGATGAAAAAGCAGCTACATATGTACTGTTGAGGTGCAACAGGACCTGCAGACTTATATGTATGGCTGGTAACAGAGTAACCAGGTGAAAGTTGTCAACTTATATCAAGAACTTGAAATGTTCATTTCCTTTTACATACTAATTTTGCTTCTGGGAAGGTATACTAAGGAAATAATTTTAATTTGAAACAAAAACTTGAACAGTCCTCTCTTAGCATAGTGAAAAATTCAAAACACCCGGAATGCCTAATAATGAGAGGGAGTGGTTAAGTAAATTGTTGTCTACTCTCTGAACTATTGTGGGGACATTAAAAATGTTTATGAAGATTTTTTAATAACATGGGAAATTTTAGCCACTAAATAAATACGAATTCAAGCCTTGTTCTGAATACTGGAGATAAAAACAATGAGCAAAGCCCAGTCCCAGCCCTCAAAGAACTTAAACAGAGTGAATAAAACCTATAAACAAAGAAGTATAATAATGTATTTTCAGTGCTTTGTAGAAGAATGTAGAGGGTACAGTGGAGACCCAGAGGATGGTGGATAGTGTCCTTAGTTCTGTTCTCTATGGAATTTTGAATTCCTTAGAGGACTTTATAACTAGAAAGATGCTGTGTTTTGAAAGATTAATTCACCAGGCCAATGGGGAAGGGGAAATGATGGAGGAGGATAGGAAGGATATTCCAGACAGAACCAGTTGTGCAAGCAAAAGTGTATATTGTCTTGTTTTTAAGTTCACCATGTACATATTCACAGTAACAACTTGCTTTTAGAGAAACCTTGCTTATGGTATTTAATAAACTTACATGTTGCTCATAGGCTCTTTAGGCAATTTTTCCTTTTTTAAAAAATCCTTCCCAGATTGTCTCTAAATACAACTTTTTATAATAAACATAACTGATAGGTTCATACACAGTAATGCACACAAAGAGGTGGTCCAAATTTTTGATACAACTAGTGTCGCATAAAGTATCTCCAACTATGCTTGTTATAATGGCATCCCAAAATGCTGTTAATTGAGTGAGTGACTCTACATACAGGTATACGGAAGAACTCATTCGCTTTCCTCTTCATACCGATGTCCTAATGCTAGTTCTGGCATTAATAACAACATTACCTTGAACCCAAGGGATCGACAAGAAAATGAAGGGCTGCCTTAGAAGAGGGAATAGAGTATTTCTAAAGGGTTAAATCTGAGCCAAGTTGTTGGCTGCCTTTTAAAAAATCACTATATGGGAGAACTAGAGTGTCTAAATATGGAATTGTGAAATGGTAAATCCCTGTCACTGGCAGTGTCAAGCACAATTTGAGAGAACCACTTTCTTTAACCATCTTCTCTTTATCATTAAAGCTTATTAAATGGTTGGTATAGTGTGACCACCCTTTAAACAACTATACATATCATTATTACTGGCGTATGCTCAGACTTACTTTTGTCATAATAAATATTTCAGGATATCTCTTATATGACCAGAGTTCTTATATCTTTTACAGGTGTTGGGAAATCTTCACTGGTTCATCTTCTGTGTCAAAATCAAGTACTGGGAAATCCATCATGGACTGTGGGCTGCTCAGTAGATGTCAGAGTATGTGTTTCTGATATTTTAGTTTTTCTGTCGTCATATTAAAGATAAGTGCTTCAAAATACATGATCAAATTACAGTACTGTGGTCAAAAGTAATAATAATAGCTGGGCTTTATTAACCACCTACTGTGTGCTAGATACTATGCCAAATGCCTTACATGTCTTTTCTAACTTCATCTTTTTAAACTGTGAGGTATAACTGCAGAAACTAAGGCATGGAGAAATAAAGTGCCTTGATCAAATTGACTCAGTGCAAAAAAAGCAAAGTCAAGATTTGATCCTAAATAGTCTTAATCTGGTCTATGGCCATACGATCCTGAATGGACCTGATCTTGTCTAAATAGTCTTAATCCAGAGAGTTCAGTTTTAATTACTGTGCTATATATCTAGAGTTCACTTAACATGATCCATAAATAATTCTATCTAATCCTTTGGCACTAAGACAGACAACTTTTGGCTAGAAGCATATGTAAAGGGGGCAAAAGCTTCTGGAGCCTTAGGTCTAGGTCTTCCATGCCAGCTCACATTTAGGAAACTCTGGTGTGGTTTCCACCAAATTAACTGTCTTCCCAGATACTGTTGGTCTTTGCTAATCCCAGCTAGTCCTGTCCAAATGTCATACATCTCTCCATTTGAGTTAAGAAATAAATAGGGAAGGAATGGTAATTAGCTCAATTGACAATTATTTTCTTTTAGTTCTTTGAAGCTGTTGTTCCACAGACTGTGACTTACATTGCTGCTGATTGGAACTCTTTTGTCAGCCTAATTATTATTCCTTTTGAAAGTAATTTCTTCTCTCTAGTTGCTTTTAAAAGATTTGTTTTGATGTTCTGTAGTTTTACTAATATATGTCTAGGTATGGGTTCGGTTTTAGTCATCCTGTCAGAAGGCTGTGCCTCTCACAACTGTCTTCATTTTTCAGAATTTTGAGCCATTATCTATTGTCTTCCCTCATTTCCTCTATCCCCTCCTTTTGTACTTCTGTTAGATTTTTGTCCTCTATATCTTTTCATTGTACTTACATGTTTTTTGTTCTTTATTTCTTCTTTGTGTATTCCGGATCATGTACTCCTGTCTGCCTTCCAGTTAATTAAGAATCTTCTTCATCTATGTCTAATCTCCTCTTTAATATATCCACTAAGTTTTTCATCTTTGTAAGTGTAATTTTTTATTTCTAGATACTCCTCTGGTTCTTTTTCAAATGTCAAAATTTTTCACAATATCCTAATCATTCATTATGGCTTTACTTTTTATTTTAATCATTTCAACATACTATTTTATGATTTCCTTTGGGTTGTTTTATTTTTTTTCTAAGTGGGTGGTAGATATTCTAACTTGCTGTGTATGCTGACTATACTTAATGGAAATGTATCTCTTTGTATGGTTTGTAATTCTTTGAAAATGATCACATCTTAAGCAGGATTTTTTTTCTTCTTCTCTGTGGAAGTTCTGTATGCTGTGTCGTGAAAGTATGGTACCTTTTCATTTCTGTTGCTTCCAGAACCCTAGGGATTTCAGTGGTACTTGAAATTTCTAAGCTAGGAGTTTCCATGCCATCTAGATAATGTATACTCTCCAAATATTTGATTACAGTGCAGGCCTGTGGTTTCCATTTTTTCGTGGACTCTTTATCTATTATGTGCAACTCTACCGAGGGTCCCTGACAGAAAGTTTTTCCTGCTTTCCTGAGCCATTGGATAGTTTTTCCTACTCCGTTTCACTGACAGGGCCAGATTTCATGAAGGGAACTATAGTCTTTGTCACTCACCTATGTATATTCTTGCCTTAAAAGCCAGAAAACATCTCTATTCCTGGACGGGCACTAAAACTCCAGGGACTGGCCCCTGAAGCTATCTCTGAATCTGGGTCAGTTCCCATTTCTCATTCTGATTTTAAGTTCTTCATTTCTGGCATCTGAGGATTTCCTTCTCTTTTTTTCAAGCTTATCCTCTTTATTTTTTAAAAACTTTTTTATGGCATTTCTGTGAATTTGAAGTCAGAATGCCTATGAATGTCTATGTTATCTCAGCCTGCCACATCCCAAATTCTTAGCTGTAGAGGAAAACAAATACTAGATAATAAGTCCAGTTGGCAACTTGTCAATAGCAAGTTCTGGACAGAATTTCCTTATGGACTTTTCTAAATCCCTTTCTGTGAAAGAGCATAACATATTGAAAAGAAGAGAGACATGAAAAGACATTTCTCCAAAGAAGACATACAAATGGCCAACAGACCCTTGAAAAATGCTCAACATCACTCAGGATCAGGGAAATCCAAATCAAAACCACAGTGAGATACCACCTCTCACCAGTCAGAATGGCTAAAATTAACAACTCGGGAAACAACAAATGTTGGCGAGGATGTGGAGAAAGGGGAACCCTCTTACACTGTTGGTGGGAATGCAAGCTGATGCAGCCACTCTGGTAAGCAGTATGGAGCCTCCTCAAAGAGTTAAGAATAGAGCTACCCTACAACCCAGCAATTGCACTACTAGGTATTTATCCAAAGGATACAAACATAGTGATTCGAAGGGACACATGCACCCCAATATTTATAGCAGCAATGTCCACAATACCCAGAATATGAAAAGAGCCCAGATGTCCATCGACACATGAATGGATAAAGAGGATGTGGTATATATACAATGGAATACTACTCGGCCATCAAAACGAATGAAAATCTTGCCATTTGCAATGACATGAATGGAACTAGAGTATCATGCTAAGTGAAATAAGTCAGTCAGAAAAAGACAAATACCATATGATTTCACTCATATGTGGAATTTAAGAAACAAAACATGAACATAGGGGAAGGGAAGGAAAAAAAAAATAAGATGAAAAGAGAGAGGGAGACAAACCATAAGAGACTCATAACTTTAGGAGACTGAGGTTGCTGAAAGGGAGGTGGGTCGGGACAAGGGGTAATGGGGTGATGGGCATTAGGGAGGGCACTTAATGTAATGAGCACTGGGTGTTCTATGCAATTGATGAATCACTAAATTCTACCCCGGTAACTAATAATACAGTATGTGTTAACTAAATTGAATTTAAATAAAGAATTAAAAAAAAAAAAGAAACTTAGAGTTAAACTCTCACTTCCTGGGTCAGTTCCCATATTGCCTTTTGCTTCCTCAAGAGTGACCTTAGACTAATCAGTTTACTTCTCTGAGCCTTAGTATATCTTCTACAGAATAGAGGTAAAGAATATCTGCTTTAGCTAGCCTACAGGTTTGTAGGTGATGTTACACTGTGACTGATTTTACCAGAATGAGTGTGGCGCTAATTGACTCCTATAAAGCCAGGCTGGCCTGAATTGCGTTATTGTTAAAGAATGGAGCATGTGGAGGTAAAAGTTACCTTGCGTTTATTACTCTTCACTGTATCTTGGGCTGGTTGGTCTGTCTTCCATCTTTGAGAAGAATGCATTTCTTAAATGACAACATAAGTAAAAGGCATTTTTAAGTGATAATCTTAAGGAAAGTTGCCATAGACATGTAGATGGTTTTGACTATTGCTATAATAAAGTGAACAGTTCTCTCCTCTAGNGGAATGATTAAATCTTGTACAACCATTACCTAAATAGCTTGGAAGAACACTTTCTTCTGTAGCAGCTTTAAATTGCAGTTACAGCTTCGGTGTTATTAAAACCTGAGAGAGGGTATCTCCAGAATGCTTGTAGATCCATGAATACACCCTCTTCAGAACTCTTAGAAACAATTGTCCCATTAGCTCATTTCACATCTAAGAGCCAACTAAAAATAGAGATGATAAAGGTGATAATGTAATTGTTTAATTTCAAGTACTTGGTGAAACTAATGAGCTTAATGTATGTGCTCAGTAATTACTAACATTTTGGATTTAGTATGCAGTAGAGAGGTGTTCATACTGAATTGAAGGGAAAAGAGAGAAAAGTTTTATTTTGCAGTATTCTTCATTCATTACTGTCTTCCAGTTTTGTTACCCCAAGTCTAATGGAACTAATATAAATGCATGGCTACTCTTAATTATGAAAACAAGACTTATAGAATCTAATCTTTTCACAAATTATAAATAAGGAAATTGACTTGTCATTTCTAGTTCACTTTAATGGGATTTTAACTTTCTAATTTACACATTGCATACAATCAATATTTATTGACTTCCTCTTTGGGCAGCATAATAATGTGCAAGTACTAGGGAGAAATTAAAAAAGAAAAGACAATCTCTATCCTTGCTAAGAATGTGAAGTAGGATCTAGTAGGGGGGATAAGGTTTATATATATGAATGATTTTAGAAATAATGTGAATGATGGCTAATATTTCTTAGTGTTTACTTTGTCTAGGCACCCATTTTACATACTAATTCATGTAATTCCCACAACAGCCCTTCAAGGGAGGTACTGTTATTGCCCCTATTTGATACATGAAGCAGTGGAGGTACGGAGGTGTTAAACGTCTTGTTCAAGGTCACATCGCTAAGTTAATTCCAAGATAACGTATGATTTTTGGTGCTATTGTAAATGGAATGGATTCCCTAATTTCTCTTTCTTCGTTTCATTGTTCATGTATAGAAATGCAACTGATTTCTGAGCATTGATTTTGTATCCCGCCACATTACTGAACTGCTCTATAACTTCTAGTAGTTTGGGGGTGGATTGTTTGGGTTTTCCATATAAAATATCGTGTCATCTGCGAAGAGAGACAGTTTGACTTCTTCTTTGCCGATTTGGATACCTTTGATCCCTTTTTGTTGTCTGATTGCTGTTGCAAGGACTTCTAGTACTATGTTGAATAATAATGGTGAGAGTGGGCATCCTTGTCGTGTTCCTGATCTTAAGGGAAAGGCTTCCAGCTTTTCCCCATTGAGAATAATATTCGCTGTAGGCTTTTCATAAATGTACCCTCTATCCCTACACTCTGAAGTGTTTTAATCAGGAAAGGATGTTGTATTTTGTCAAATGCTTTTTCTGCATCTATTGAGAGGATCATATGGTTCTTGACTCTTTTCTTGTTGATATGATCTATCACTGATCGATTTGCGAATGTTGAACCACCCTTGCATCCCAGGGATGAATCCCACTTGGTCATGATGGATAATCCTTTTAATGTACTATTGGATCCTATTAGCTAGGATCTTGTTGAGAATTTTGGCGTCCATATTCATCAGGGATATCGGTCTGTAATTCTCCTTTTTGATGGGGTCTTTGCCTGGTTTGGGGATCAAGGTAATACTGGCCTCATAGAATGAGTTTGGTAGCTTTCCTTCTGTTTCTATTTTTTGAAACAGCTTCAGGAGAATAGGTATTATTTCGTCTTTGAATGTTTGGTAGAATTCCCCGGGGAATCCGTCAGGCCCTGGACTCTTGTTTTTCGGGAGGTTTTTTATCACTGCTTCAATCTCTTCATAATTAATTGGTCTGTTTAAATAATCAATTTCTTCCTGTTTCTGTCTTGGTAGTTTATAGGTTTCCAGGAAGGCATCCATTTCTTCCAGGTTGTTTAATTTATTGGCATAAAGCTGTTGGTAAAAGTTTCTAATGATCCTTCCTATTTCATTGGTGTTGGTTGTGACCGCTCCCTTTTCATTCATAATTTTATTAATTTGGGTCCTTTCTCTATTCTTTTGAATGAGTCTGGCCAGTGGCTTATCGATCTTACTTATTCTTTCAAAGAACCAGCTTCTGGTTCTGTTGATTGGCTCTACTGTGCTCCTGGTTTCTAATTCATTGATCTCTGCTCTAATCTTGATCACCTGCCTTCTCATGCATGGGTTAGGCCTGTTCTTCTGTTCCAGCTCCAGCTTCTTGAGGTGAGAATATAAAAACTGCATTTTAGATTTTTCTATTCTTTTGAGTGAGGCTTGGATGGCTATGTATTTTCCCCTTAGGACTGCCTTTGCAGTGTCCCATAGGTTTTAGACCGTTGTATTTTCATTCTCGTTGGTCTCCATAAATTGTTTAAATTGATTTTTAATTTCCTGGTTTATACAATTATCATATGGTTTCACTCATTTATTGAACATAAGAAGTAGGAAGATTGGTAGGAGACGAAAGGGAAGAAGAAAGTGGGGGGTAAACAGAAGGGGGAGTGAGCCATGAGAGACTATGGACTCTGGGAAACAAACTGAGCGCTTCAGAGGGGAGGGGGGTGGGGGACTGGGATAGGCTGGTGATGGTAGTAAGGAGGGCACGTATTGCATGGTGCACTGGGTGTTATACGCAACTAATGAATCATAGAACTTTACATCAAAAAATAGGGATGTACTGTATGGTGACTAACATAATATAATAAAAAAATATTATTTAAAAAAAAAAAGGTCACATTGCTAGTAAGTGATAGGGTTGGAATTCAGACCCACGCAATCTGGTTCAAGAGCCTGTGCTCTTGAGCACTGCTCTGTCCTGCCTCTTGTTCCAGAATGGTATTAAGAAAAAAGTATTCTACTGCTGTTACATACAGTAACCACTAGACTAATGTGGCAATTTAAATTAACTGAAATGAAAAATTTAGTTCCTCAGTTGAACTAACCACGTTTGAACTGCCCAACAGTCACATGTTGCCAGTGGTTACTCTGCTGGACATTTCTATCATTACAGAAGGTTCTGAGACAGCACTGATAGAGAATATAAGTGTTACAGCAGTTCAAGACACAAAGTGAGGTGCTTACAAAGAATGGGAAATTATATTGGGTATTAATGACTGACTGGACTATTCCTCAAGAATGGGGATATATATTATAGGTAAAGGAGAAGTAAATGATAATAAATTCAGCTCTGGATATGATAAAGGGAGAGATCTGTGAGCTATCCAGCTGAAACTGTCCAGAAGGCATTCAGAGATGAGGTGGGGAAGCTCAAGAGAGAATTCTGAGTTGGAATCATTATGGAAATAATCCCAGTCCGTGAGTGTTGATGAGTTTTTCCAAAAAGCAAATTTAGAAAGAGAAGAGGCAAAGGAAAACCTTGGGGTGTATTTGGAGAGTTGCAGATGAGAAGAGAGGACAGAGAAATATTGATCAAAGAGGTAAGAGGATAGCCAAGATGATGAAATACCACAAGAGCAAAGGAGATGAGAATTTCGTGAAGGAGGGATTGAGTTTTGATAATGGAATGCTATAAACGTATAAGAACTGAGAGAGAAAAAAAAATTGATGGTGCTGAAGTCATTGCTGACCTTTGGAAGTGTGATGGAATGTTAGTGGCAGAAACCAAATGATGTGAGTAGGCAGAGAGGAAATAGGGACAGGTTTAAATCAATCTTGCATAAAGTTTAGAGGTTAAATAAAGGAGTCAGTGGGTACAGAATACAAGGGTAAAGTGACCTTTAAAAAAAATAGGGGACATGAATTTGGCTAAAGGCAAAATAAGATTACTTGAAAGGAAGAGGCAATTAGCAGTAACCTTTATATTACTCGTTTATTTGTTCGTTTAGTACATATATTGCCTACCTACTAGGTATCAGGCACTGCAAGGAACTGGAAATATAGCAGCAAATTAGACGAGTTCAATTCCTAGTCCCCTAGTACACTCCTACTTGCTCTTTTCTATCCTTGTCTCTTTTCTCCCAACTCTCTCCTAAGACTTCCTGCCTTTCTGCCTCTCTTGAGTAACTCTGCGGGCATACCTACTAAACCACACTATCAGAGAGCATCTACAGTATCCAGTGTTCTTTCTTGATGTGTATCATTTTCTTTACTAAATTTCTTTCTACTTTTTACTTATTTATTTTGGGGAGGGGTACGGTATACTTTATTGATGGTACGTGACCCTTCTTTAGGGGGTCTGGGATGGAAACTATGTAGACATCAGAAGATTCTCATTGTGTTGGGGAATGAGGTAGGACAAGGACTCCTCAGCAGCTGAGGGCCTCTCTCTTCCTATTGCTGTCACTGGTGCTGATGGTCCAGGGAGCTCTTATTCCTTGTGGACCATAAGGTCATGTGGACCTTAAGGTCCACCACCCAGTTGCCACAGCCATTGTCATACCAGGAAATGAGCTTGACAAAGTGGTCATTGAGGGTAATGCCAGCCCCAGCATTGAAGGTGGAAGGGTGGGTGTCACTGTTAAAGTCACAAGAGACAGCCTGGTTCTCAGTGTAGCCCAGGATGCTCCCTGCTTCACTACCTACTTGATGTCATCATTGGCAGCTTTCTCCAGGAGGCAGGTCAGATCCATGACTGACACTTTGGAGGTGGGGGCATGGAAGACCATGCCACTGAGCTTCCCATTCAGCTCAGGGATGACCTTGCCTACAACCTTGGCAGTGCCAGTACAAGTAGGGATGATGTTCTGGGCAGCCCCTTGGCCATAATGCCACAGCTTCTCAGAGGGGTTGTCCCTGGTCTTCTGGGTAGTAGTGATGGCATGGACTGTAGTCATGAGTCATGAGTCATGGATGACCTTTGCCAGAGGGACCAAGCAGGAGGCATCACTGACAAACTTGAGGGAGTTGTCATACTTCTCATGGTTCATGCCCATTACAAACATGGGAGCATCAGCAGAAGGGGCAGAGATGATAACCCTCTTGGCCCTACCCTTCAAGTGAGTCTCAGCCTTCTCCATGGTGGTGAAGACCCAGTGGACACCACAACATACTCAGTACCAGCATCACCCCATTTGATGGTGGTGGGATCTTGCTCCTAGAAGATGGAAATAGGTTTTCCATTGATGATAAGTTTCCCATTCTCAGCCCTGGCTGTGCCATTGAATTTGCCATGGGTAGAATCATACTGGAGCCTGTAGACCATGTAGTTGAGGTCAGTGAAGGAGTCACTGATGGCAACAGTATCCATTTTGCCTGAGTTAAAAGCAGCCGTGGTAGCCAGGTACCCAATAAGGCCAAATCCACTTACACCAGCGTTCACCATCGCATCTCAGGGTTGTGGCTGGCACTGCACCAGAAGATGCAGCTGTCAAATGGGGAAGAGCAGAGAGCCTCTTTCTGCTTTTTAAAAGTTGCAAATAATAAGTAAGCTCTTCAAATGAGGCAAAACCTTTTGTACTTAGTCTTGATTTAGATTCCAATAAAAAGTCAAGAGGTGAGTAAATGAGAAGTACCAGAGTGACGGGAGCATTGAGAAATATGGTTCCTTTTCCCACTTACTGATCAGCACATACTATTGCTACCCTTTGAGAAAATCCTTCCTTTTATAGCTGTCAGATCTGTAATGACTTTTAAGTATCAGATCCTTGATGACCTGATTTAAATCTAAAACACATTTCTTATCATTTGCCATTATCCTCCATCATGTTGGGCTCTTAACATAGCACCACGTTACCACTTACTACATCCAGAGCAATACTTGTTGTAATGTCAGGCTTTTCCTTGGAGATCACTCACACATATAAAAGGTATAATGTCATAACTATAACTATAAGCTACTGGTTTAAAGTTCTTAGGACTCATTCCATTTGAATTAAGTTAAGCTAAATATTGATTGAGCAAGTTGGAAAGGAAAAAGGGCACCTTCTCTTGTAAATCTGGGAGCAGCCATGAAAAGTACTGATTGGGGAAGGTATTTTGTTTTAGAGAAGAGTATAGATGAGGAGGTCAGTCTGGCTTGGGAATATACGTAGCCAGAGGGAGCTGGCTAACAGACTTAGTACATTGCAAGGCTAAGAGGGAATGCTACCTGGTGTATTACATGGTGGCTATTCTTGGAAGAGTCACTGTACAGTCTTTGAGGTGGGGCAAAATTAGACATTTGAAATAATTTTAGAGAAAAAAAGTGATGTATTGCATTGGTTGCCAAACTTAATTATGTATCACAATCATCTAGGGAGCTTTCTTTAAAAATACAGATTTTTGAGTCCCACCCCAGAAGCTTCAGGAATGGTCTAAGAATCTGTAACTTCTTTATTTAAGAAATCAAAACTGCAACTTGAATATGTCTTTTTTTTAACAAGTATTGGTTCTGATTTAGTTTGTTTTCAGAACTGTACTGGAGAAGCACTGGAATTCAGTAAGATAATAAATTCAATGTAATAAAATCTTGGAGGATGAAATATCCTGAATTTATTCATTGGTTTAAACAAACATATCCAAGAATCTAGTATGTGCTGGGTATTATGTTATTTTCTAGGTCTACCAATACAAATAATGCATGGCCCCCTCCCCTTATGCTTACAGTTTAATAGAATATACATCGGCAGATAAATAAGACAATGTGGTTAGTGAAATGATGAATGGATATTAACCTCTTATCAGGGTGTTATGGGAGCAAATAGTAGTACCTAACTGGCTCTGGTTGATTTGGGGCAGGGAAGAGAGGTAGAATCAAGAAAGCTTCACTAAAGTGGCTGAACTTTTCAGTAACAGATAACTGACTCCTTATAATACCTTGTATTAATCATTTCAGTGGCTTTACTTAGAAATCTTTATAAAATATATATTTCCCTGCTTTTTCAAACAAAACTCATATAGTTTAACTTTTTTATTGATGACTTAACATGATCACATCTTATCATTTTGCCATATAACAAAATAGTGGTCCCTTTTATTACAGTATACAGGAATAACTTTCATTATCCACAAGGGCCCCAACTGATACGATTTTGCTATTCTCATTTTTCTGTCCTATCCTCTTTGTTGTCAGTCTAATAATTGTCTTCTCTCGTCAGTGTGGCTGTCTGTAGAGTATCTTACTTAAATTTTTCCTTAGACAAAAGTATTTGGACAAAAAAAAATTGTGAATAAGTAAAAAGTGTGAAGCATTATGTTAAATATAATATGTGAGTTTTAGTACATTTGCTAACATCTATTTTAACTACTCAGCTATCTTGTTTTTTATTATTTCGAAGCCATTAAGTAAGTACATATGGTACAACGTCATTTTATAGGTAAAGAAACTGAGGATAAAACATATCAGGTATAATCAGTGGCAATCCAGGTATAGTCTAGGCCTCTTGATAACCAAAATATTTCCGTTTTATAAAATTCAGCAGTTCTTAACTAGGGGTTATAGCAAAATCATTTGGAGAATTCTTCAGATGCCAAGAACTAAACCCCAAAGGTCCTGATTCAGTAAGTCTGGCTTATGTATTTCTTTTTTTTTCTTTAAGGACTTTTTTCTCTTCTTTTTTCATCTTTACTGAGGTATAGTTGACAAATAAAATTATAAGGTATTTTAAAGTATATATTGTGATGATTTGATATAAATTGTGAAAAGATTCCTCTCATCCATATAATTAACGCATCTATCCCTTCACATTTATTTATTTATTTATTGGGAACATTTAAGTTCTACTGTCTTAGCATATTTCAAGTATACAATACAAAGTTATTGATTATAGTTACCATGTTATGAAATAGATCCCAAGACCTATTCATCTTATAGCTGAAAGTGTGTTCCTTTTTACCAACTTTTACCTGTCCCCAAATCCTGGCAACCACTATTTTGCTTTCTGTTTCTATGAGTTTGACTTTTTATTTAGATTCTACATGTAAGTGGTACCACTTACTATTTGTCTTTGTCTGGCTTTTTTTACTTAGCATAATTCCCTTGAGGCCCATCCATGTGTTTGCAAACAGAAGGATTTCCTTTTCTTATGGCCAAATAATATTCCCGTGTCTGTGTCTGTGTGCGCACTTGCATGCGTACACCATATCTTTATCATACATCCATTGATTGACAGACATTTATTGTTTTCATATCTTGGCTATTGTGCAGTGAACTGAGAGTACAGATAATTTTTCAATATCCTGTTTTCATTCCTTTTGGATAAATCCCCAGAAGTGGGATTACTGGATTGTATGGTAGTTTTATTTTTAATTTTTCAAGGAACCTTCATATTGTTTTCCATACTGGCTATACCAATTTACATTCCTGTCAGCAGTGCACAAAGGCTTTTTTTTTTCTCCCCATCTTTGCCAACACTTGCTACCCCTTGTCTTTTTTTTTTAAGATTTTATTTATGAATGTATTTATTTATTTGAGAGCGAGAGAGAGAGCGCACATGACAGAGCACAAGCAGCAGAGAGGGAAAAACAGGCTGACCATCGAGTAGGGAGACCGATGTGGGGCTTGATCCCAGAACCCTGGGATCATAACCTGAGCCAAAGGCAGCTGCTTAACCTACTGAGCCACCCAGGAGCCCCTCTTGTCTTTTTTCGTTGTTTTTTTTTTTTTTTAAGATTTATTAATTTTTGGTGGGGTGGAGAGAGAGCATGAGCAGGGGGAGGGGCAGAGTAAGAGAATCTTTTAAGCAGACTCTCCACTGAGCAAGGAGCTCAGTGCAGGGCCTGATCCCATAACCCGTGATATCCTGACCTGAGCTGAAACCAAGAGTTGGACACTTAACTGACTGAGCCACCCAGGCACCCGTCTTCTCTTTTTTTATGACAGCCATTCTAAGAGGTGTAAGGTGATATTTCATTGTAGTTTTGATTTGCATTCCCCTGATTAGTGATGTTAGCATTAATTATAATTAATGAGCCCTTTTTCATGTACTTGCTGGCCATTTGTATGTCTTTTTTTGGAAAGATGTCTGTTCATTTCCTTTGCTCATTTTTAAATCAGATTGCTTGTTTTTTTGTTTTTTTGTTTCTGCTATTTAGTTGTGTGAGTTCTTACATATTTTGGATATTAACCTCTATCAGATATATGATATACGAATATTTTCTCCCAATCCCTAGATAACCTTTTCATTCTGTTGGTGGTTTCCTTTGCTGTGTAGAAGCTCTTTCATTTGATGTAGTCCCACTTGTTTATTTTTGCTTTTGTTGGCATGTATATTAAAAAAAATTCTTGGAAGATTCTGATGTACACCTCTTAACCACCATACTAGAATCTGGCTCTTAGCTGTATTCTAATACATATGGTTGCCATATATCAGAATCCATTTCTGAATAGTTACATAGTACAGTCAATAAATGTCGGTAGAGACCACGAGAGAGTTTACTCTGAGTAGGAATGTTGCTAGAGTGTTTTGAGCAGAAGGGGATATGATCTAACTTGCATTTTAAAAGGGTCACTCTAGTTACTGTGTGAAAAGCAAATGGGGAAGGGGGTGTGAAAGGGGGAGAAATGAGCAGGCAAGGCTGTAGCAGGGAGATCATTTAGGAGATGATTACATTAAATCAGGCAAAGAGATGGATAGAGGCTTTGACCTGGACATTAATAGTGGAGATGGTGAGAAATGAACCAATTTTGGATATATTTTTAAGGTAAAAGCAATAGGATTTGCTGGCAAATCAGATATGTAGTATGAAAGGTGTTAAGGATCACTCTTAAATTTTTGGCCCTTTAAGTAACTAGAAGGATGGAATTGCCTTTTACTGGGAGAAAAATAGGCTTAAGGGGAAGATTGGGAAATTATTTTCAGGTATGTTAACTTTGAGATGACTATTAGACATCCAAATTGTAGTCTGGTGGGTATGGTAGCCTGAAGTTCAAGGGACTAGTCCAGGATGGATATAAATTTGGAATTCATCAACATAATGACGACATGTAAAATCCTAAGATTAGATGAAGTTGTCAAGGGAGCCAGTATTAATAGAGAAGAAAAGTGATCCAAGAACTAAACCTTGGGACACTCCCAACAATTAGAGGTCAGAGAGGTAAAGACAACCCAAATGGAGACTGAGAAGGATTAGCCAGTGAAATGCAAAGAAAACCAGGAGAGTGTGATAACCTGGAAGCTAAGTGAAAAAAGTAAAGGCAAAGAAGTAATTCAGTTGTATCAGATGGGAGAGTAAGATGAAAACTGCCCATTAATCACTGGATTTAGCAATGTGGAAGCCATCGGTGACCTCGATAAGAAATATTTCAGTGGATGATTGGTACGCAAGTGTCATAGGAGTGAATTCTAAAGAAGATGTAAGGAAAAGAATTAGAGACTGTCGAGAATAGACAACTCTCTAGAGAGCTTTTGCTGTAAAAAGGAACAGAGAAGTGGTATGATAGCTGGAAGAGGACATAAGGTCAATAGAAGGTTGTTTTAAGATTGGAAAAATTATAGCATGTTTGTATGCTGGTGGAAGTAATTCAACAAAGTGGGAAAATTTGATGATAAAAGGAAGAATTGATAGAACTACACCCTTTGATAAGAAAAAGAAGATGAGATCTCATGCATAAGAAGGGGGTTTGACCATGGGGACACAGTTTATCTGTGATAGCTGGAGGGAAAGCAGATTATATGGGCACAGATCCAGGGAGGTAGATAGATATATGAAGAGCAGGTTGTAGAAATTCTATTCTGTTGCTTCTGTCTCAGGAAGCAAGGTTCTTAGCTGTTCTTAAGGATAGGGAAGAGATACTGGAAATTTGAAAAAGAAGAGAAAATATGAAATAGTTATCTAGGAGAGGATAAGAGGAAATGGGCTACAAAACTGATTAAAGGACAGCTCCAAAGGTAGACTTGAATTTAAAATGAATCTAGTCAGCTTGAATGTGTTATTTTTCTGAGCTTCTCATCCAGCTAGCTGGTTACAGACATGGAATTGGGGGAAAGGTAGATATAGTCAAAGTTGGAATTTTGTCAGTTGAATATAGTGTGAGAAAGGGGCAAAGGAGTGACTAAAATGACAAATCGTGGAATTTATACTTAGGAAGGAAGTGAGGATTTGGAAGTGGAAGGGGAGCTGTAAATAGTAGTAGGATTATTATGAGAGTTGGAGTATTGGAGGGAGGAAGCTTGAAAGATAGGAGGCGATCAGAGTCAGAGGTGGTATGGGAATGATATGAAGAGTCATGCAGATATGGCATGCCCAGTGCTCTGAACTAGAATGAGGGTGCTACCAATGTTCTTACTGACTATAATAATGACTTTGATGGATTGATTTGTTAGCTTCATGACTACAAAGAAGGAACCCCAGAAGAGAAGACCTACTATATAGAATTATGGGATGTTGGAGGCTCTGTGGGCAGTGCCAGCAGTGTGAAAAGCACAAGAGCGGTGTTCTACAACTCTGTAAATGGTAAAGCATTTTTTATTTCTACCATATATTAATGGCCTAGGAGTATAGATGATCTGATATAGAATGCTGTGGGATGCTAGCATCTTATTTTAAGAAAGATCTAATATACTCACAACTCTTAATTTAAATCTGCATATCACATTTGAATTTGTTACTAGATTCTAACCATGTATTCAGAACATTAAATATTTTCTTTGTCTAAGTGTTTGTATTGATATTATTGTCATAAACTAAATAAATAAAATTTTATTTTGGGTACTTGGCATAAAACCTGAAACTTTCAAAACACTCCACTGGGAGTGCCATTTCTCCAGTCTATTGAGTATGTCCAATAGAAAAAACCATTAGGAGTCCCATAGTCTAAGCCAGATGTCACAGAAATACAGAAATTTCTTTCATCTGCCTCTTACAAAGAATCCTATTTAATTATAAAGAGCTGCCTAAGAGTGTTATTAGGAGTACAGATAGTCAAATACCTGGAGCAGACTTCCAGATGGAGGTGTGTAATAGAGACCAAAATTGGAATTCATAGGGTGCCTACTGTGTCAAGGGACTAAACCACCAATCCTGTAATTTACCTATAGAGGGTTTTGTTGTTGTTGTTTTTTAATCTTTTGCCCCTTTTTTTATTTCATTTTTTAAATGCTTCTTTTACTGTGTAATATAATTTCAACTTGTCTCTGATTGATGTCCAATATTTGGCACCTCACCCTTTTGCCTCTGGTAGATGCTTAGCTCTTAATTGCACCTCATTTGTACTATGTTTAGATCACACTCAGTATCAGGTAAACATTGTAATTATTCAGTACCTTCTTCATTCCTTATATTCCTTTTTCAATATCTTATCTTCCCATAACATAAGGTGTTGTGGATACTACAAAATGAAGTAGATAAGGTATCCTTGTCATTGGATATACATACTATAAAGTACAGGATGAGTTATATTAATTCAGACCTGTGTCCCATTTAGCTCAGAATTCTATCTGAAAGTGTCACAATCTGTTTGAAGAAACAGAACATTCCTAAGTGAAACAAAACACATTTGTAAGATGGTGACACTAATATATGACATTGTCATGCAAGAAAGCACATGATAAACGGTGTATATTAATAGAATGTATATAAATGGGAAAAACAGTATAGTGTTAGGTGACTTCTTAGAGAATAGGAGAGAAAGAAATGAAGCCTGGTTTAGATCTAGAATCAAGTGATAAATTTGGATTATATCAGTCAAATGACTTGTCAAAGTTGATACCAATCTGATCTGACAAAGAGGTTTGGTTATATAACACTTTTGCTGTTTAGATCTTTTTGAGAAAGAGTTCAGATAAAAACTATAAATAAATAATAAACTTAGCACTGAAGGTTCTTTACTCCATCTACCATCCTTAGTTTCCTAAGAAACAGAGCATAAGGATCACTTCATTCAAATGTGCAGTCTTTATTCTTAACAGTAACTTTCTTCTCTCAATACCCTACCTTCCTCCCACTGTGATGAGTTAGGCTGGCAATTAAAGGAAACCTGTAAAGTGTCTTTACTTTCTAAGGTCAGAACATATTCTGATCAACTATCACACTGACTTCTTTCCTTTGGGCCCCAGTATGTCCCTTCTAGCCCATAGTCTATGAAGCAAGAACTCTCAGCCCAAATGAAAAGTGGGAAAAGAAGGGAAAAGGGTGCTCAAATGCCCTTAAAAGCTCAAAAGCATTAAAAGGAGATCCTCAAAAAATAAACTCCCTGTCCAGCTAATAGCTCATCTAGGCCTTTCTAATCCTTTCATCTCCCAAACAAAAGTCTCACCCATAGTTTTTTGATATGTCAAAAATCTTCTGGAAAGTAAGGGAGAAGAGAAATATCTACCACTCCTTTGCCTTAAAGTTACTTCTGCGTTCCTCCAGTCTTTTACTGTGAGATTACCTGAGTTCAAATTCTGGCTACCTCACTTACCATGTGACTTCCGGGCAAGTGACTCAACCTCTCTGAACCTTAGTTTCCACATATGTAAAATGAAGATGATAATTCCTTCTCAGAAGACTGTTCTGAAAATCAAATTAGATAACACATGTAAGGCACAATGTGTAGCACATAAGTGCTGAATAGATGTTAGCTATAATCTATATTCTTTAATGGTAGCTCTTTATTCCTTTCTAAAATCTGTCCTGTGTCTTATGTCCTTAATGCCTCATTGAAGCCCTTATTGAGGAAGGTAGAGGGAGTACAGTTGAATATGGGGCAGGTGTCAAATCTCTGTTTCTCTGTTCTAGATGCCAGATTTATCTGAGCTAGCTAGAACAAGACAACCGTAACTTGCACAAGCACCTTATTTGCACAAATGTCTGTAAAAACCAGAGGAGCCAAGTAATTCTAACTCTTCTGACCTTCTTTTTCGAATTGACATCTCACATCTTGAAGATAGAAGAATCATCAGTTTCACATCCTCTCTTCACAATAGAATCTACATAACATAGTAAAAGGTTGGGGGTTTGAAATCTGTAGTCTTTTGACCACAAGATGATTAACTCTAAATTCTCCTAGGCATTAAAGCTTTTCCTCTTTTGTCTGTAATATTGTAATAGTTAACCTGCTTTGCTTTTCTGTCTGCTATCTTATTTGATTATATTTAATTGTATTTCTGACCCTCATTACATTTTGGTTTTTTTCCTCAATCTCTCAAAGGTCCATCTGTTTTCTACTATACATATTTTTTTGACTGTCTTTCCCTCCCCTCCTCTAGTGACATGTTTCTTTTGCTTTATTAACTAAGGTATCAAGCTTTTATAGCTAGCCATTAATTCAAAGAACTAAAAAAATTGGACTTTTGAGTTGATTAGGCTCAGGTGACTTACAGGAATACATTTTGTCAGCTGAAAAATAGCAATTATATCAAATTAAATCATTATATTTTTAGTAAATTTTTATGATTTAATGTTTTTATTGAGTATAAGTAATAGTGTATATGTCACATCTATGACAGTACTATGCACAGTGGAGAAACAATTAACTTTTGTAGGAATATAATTTCTTATATACTTGAAGTACTTTTGATTCCTTTTATTGATGAGGTAGTTCAATTAGGACAAGCAGAGCAGCCACTCGTTAAGTGTTGAATGAAGGAAACAAAAACAGTCTAAAAGCTTAATGATATTTCATCAGGCCCTGTAGAATTAGAGTTATATAACTGACAAAGACCAGTGATGGGTATTAAGGAGGGCACATATTGCATGGAGCACTGGGTGTTATACGCAAATAATGAATCATGGAACACTACATCAAAAACTAAGGATGTACTGTATGGTGACTAACATAACATAATAAAAAATTATTATAAAAGAAAATTTTGTAATTAATTGTAGGAATTTGTAGAGGATATTTTAAAATAATCATGTCTGAGTTTGTTAATCATACTGAAATGCTAGGTTTATTCAGCAACGTAACACTTGTATTCACTAAGCCTCCCTTTACTAGTGTGAAGTGAAGAGGAATTGTTGCAGTACTGACATTATTTTCTTTGATTATTTTAGGTATTATTTTAGTACATGACTTAACAAATAAGAAGTCATCCCAAAACTTGTATCGTTGGTCGTTAGAAGCTCTCAACAGGGATTTGGTGCCAACTGGAGTATTGGTAACAAATGGGTAAGCCCAGATTTACTCAGTTTCAGTGTGAAATGGTTCAGCAATCATGGGAATATACCCTCCAGAATAACACTTTGTTAAGATGTTTGATTTGCAAAATTTTTGTCCCAGTCTATAGGTCGTCTTTTCATTCTCTTAACAGTTGTCTCTCAAGCATTAGTTTTTCGTCATGATGCAGTCTGATTTCTTAATTTTTTCCTTTATGTATTATTGTGCTTTTGGTATCATGTTTAACAACTCTGCCTAATCTCAGATCATATAGGTTTTCTCTTATGTTTCTCCTAGAAATTTTATTGTTGAAAATTTGCTTTTAGATTTGTGATCTGTTTTGAGTTAGTTATAATGTGTGAGGTTTTGATTGAGATTGACTTTCATATATGAATGTCCAGTTGTTCCAATACCATTTGTTAAAAAGATGATCCTTTCTCCATTGAATTGCTTTTACTCCTTTGCCAAAAATCAGTTGACCTATTTATATGGTTCTGTTTTGAGATGCTAATTCTGTACAGTTGATATGTATGTCTGTACCTTGACCAGTATGACGCTGTCTTCATTATTATATAGCATTATAGTAAGTCTTAAAATTAGGCAGTGTGGTTCCTTCCTTTTCAAAATTGTTTAGCTATTCTAGTTCATTTGCATTTCCATATAAATTTGAAATCAACTTGTCTATATTGACAAAAATTTGGCTTGGATTTTGATTGAATTGCATTAAGATAGATCAAATTGGGGAGAATTTTTGTTGTATCTTCCAATCCATGAACACAGTTTGTCTCTGCATTTATTTTTTAAAGCAAATCCTAGACATTGTATGATTTCATCTGTATATACTTCTGTGTTTAAATGATTAGGACTTTTTAATAAAACCAAAATATAATTGTCACACTTAAAATTTAGCAATAATTCTTTAATATTAAATATTATTTCAATTCTCCAAATTCTCCTGAATGTTGGTTTGTTCAAAATGGTATATTGATAAGGTCTACTCATTGTATTTAGTTTATGAAGTTTCTTTTAATCTTACGTTTCCCTTTCTTTTTTTGTTGTTCTTTTGCTCTCTGGCAGTTCATTTGTAAAAGATGGTTTGCTTGTCCTGTCCAGTTTTTTGTATTCTGGATTTTGCTGGCTGTGTATCCCTGTAATGAGTGTCTGCTTAACTTGTTTCTCTGAATCCTAAATCTTCCCTAAAATGATAGTTAAATATAAAAGGAAGGTATAAAAGATGCAGGGTTTTGATTTTTTTGTTCTTGCCCAAGTGGTATTATGCATATAATTACAATACCTGGTTTTCTGTCTCTTTGTGATGTTACCAGCCTTATCCATCCATGATAAAATTCCCCATCAGTTTTTCATCTGTTTTTTAAAAAAATGGATTTTGAAGTCAAATTTCAAATTGGATGTAAGATTAATGAAAAAGTGAGTAAAAAGTAAAGCTAAAAAGATAAAAGAACAAATAAATATATGTGGCAGCATATGTAGGTTACATATGTAATACACATATATGTTACTGTGCAATGTATATATCATGCTATGTTATACATACAATACCTATATTTGTTAACGTACAAGAGATTATACAAGACTACAAGTGACAGAGATGTATGTCTACCAAAGATGATGGTTGATAAAATATATACAAAAATTTGTATGTGAGCCAGAGTTAGTATAAGAAAAGGAAATCCCTAAAGGAGGACGCTCTCAAAACTGTATTCTCTAACAAGGCAAATTTCAGTTTTAGACCGTGTTTCCTATGTCAGTGTTGATATTGGTAAACAGAATCAACAGCCTTGAATTCAAGCTACCATTGGCTTTGATGCAATAAATAGAATGATAATATTTTTAAGAAATGGGGGTTTAAAAAAAAAGAAATAGGGGGTTACATAGTTCAAAATGCTTGTGTTCCAATGCCGAACAATAACTGGGGCTCTGTAAGGTTATTGTGAAGTGCAAAAAGATTTGGTAATTTTGCACACACCCACTTACACACCCCCAGTTTAGATTATTCAAAGAGAAAGAAAATAATGTCAAAGGAAGAAGAAAAGCTATGCTCAACTGGGTTGTATTGATTGTATTGTGCAATATTGATTTACTGTCATAAGGTGTTTGCAGCCAGATTTTGCTGACTATCGTAAATTGAGCTTATAACAGGTCGGAAATCCAAATCTGTTTTATTTCTCATATGTGAATAGAATTAAATTAATTGATCGATACTGGGCTCTATGTTCCTTTCAGTAATAGAAGAAAACACTGCTCTGTCCTTTGAGTAAAAATAGGGGGGGAAAAAAGGATTGTAATAGCCAGTGACCCAAGGCCCCGTACCCTAGGTGATTCATCACCTGTCCTCTGTCTCTCATGGCTCTTGTGACAGGCTTTCATTATCTATGGCTGATTTTTCTGGCCTTCAGCCTCCTTGTTTCTTAATTTCCTGAAATGATCTATTTTTCTTTACTATTCATAGACAGAAATGTATATGGTAGGTATAGAACTTATGCATACCCTAGAGGCTTGCCATTTTTCCCTCTGGCAAAAGGTTTGAGTGCCATGCTAGGTTCTTGTGTTTTCGCTCCGCTGAGGTTTGAATCCACTCTCTGTATCTACCTAGAAGAATTCCTGAGCTATCACAGCCAGAGCTTTGAGAGAAGTCAAATCAGCCTACTTTCAGATACCTGGTGGGCATTTAGTTATTCAAGTCGTCTATAGAGACTCATGAAAATAAAATTTGAATAGTTAGATGAATAGTTGGAACTCTATAGATGGTGAGGATGGGTTGATAAATGAACAAGGAGATGGAAGAAATTGGGACAAAGGAGGTTTATAGGTGGTAGATGAGCAAGAGTCAGTAAAGTATTAGTAAAATAGTATAAACTACTTGCATTTAAACATTATTCGTCTGTATCAGAGAAGTAAATTCTATTCAGCTCTTTTTTTTAAAAAGATTTTATTTGTTTGTCAGAGAGAGAGCACAAGCAGGGGGAGCAGCAGGCAGAGGGAGAAGCTGACTCCCCGCTGAGCAAGGAGCCCGATGTGGGACTTGATTCCAGGACCCTGAGATCATGACCTGAGCCGAAAGCAGACGCTTGACCAACTGAGCCACCCAGGCGTCCCTTATTCACCTCTTCATTATTATTTATCACAGGGATTATGACCGGGAGCAGTTTGCTGATAATCAAATACCCCTGTTGGTAATAGGGACTAAACTGGATCAGATTCATGAAACCAAGCGCCATGAAGTTTTAACTAGAACTGCTTTCCTGGCTGAGGATTTCAATGCAGAAGAAATTAATTTGGTATGTATTTTCACTAATGTATATTTGTGTTATCATTAGGTAAAGGCAAAACCAAAGACTTAACAAGTCATTAATTATCATGAAAGAAGCTTTATACTAAAATCAGGCACTTGGGTTCTAGTCCAAAATGTAGTGAAGATTGGAATCAACGTCGACTGTCAGATGGGGACAGTCAGTTCAACTTCCTTGTATGCTGGTCTGTTGAAATGTTCAAACTTTGTTCTGTGTATAATACAAATCTTGGGCTCTTTCTTGAAAAGATTTTTTAAGATCATACCAAAATCAAAATAATTAAGGTAACAAAGAAGGGTCACTGACACCTTGATTATTCTTGCTTTAGAAAAGCCTCTCAGCTTCTTAAACTACAGAATTTAACTTAAAGGGCAAACAGATAGATAAATGAGACAACTTCAAAGTGTAAACTAGGAGTGCTTCATGAGCAGTGGTTCAGACAAACTTGTGTATATAGAGCATTGAGGTTTTTCCTGAGATACGTAGCTCAGTTTCACCCAGCCACTAAAAAGGCTAAGAAAAGTTCTCACGTAAGCCAGATGGTGTTGCCCAGAGAAGGATCCCGGCCAGCAGTTTTGGTCACGGTTTATATGTCGTTGTTCACAAGTAGGATTTCTGCAACATATTCAGTGCCCCGGCAATTCCAGCATACGGTGGTAGTGATGGTTTAATAACACTAAGGACTATAATTTACTGAACACTTACTATGTGCCATGCACTGTTCTGGTGCTTTCTGTACATTACCTCAGATTTGTCTTCCTATCAACACTATAAGGTAGGTACTGTATTTCCATTTTAAAGATGAAAATTAGAACCAGAGAGAGGTAGCTAGGCCATAGTGACACAGGTCAAACCAGGCACTCTGACTCCAGAGCCAGTGCGCTACAATTAAGCCTATTTTCCACTTAATTATTCTCTAGCTAACATTTAGAATCTTAGGTTGAAAGAACTCTTAGAAATCATCTAGATCACTGATTATCCAAACCTGACTGCATATTCATGTTATCGATGTAGCTGTGAAAAAATTTGAATAAGTGCCCCACAGCTAGAGCTTTTTATTCATAAGGTCTGACAAGAGGACCAAGACTCTGTAATTTTAACTAATGACTCAGGTAATTCTGATGCCCTTTCTCTGTAAATCAACATTTGTGAACACTGGTTGGTTCAAACCAACCTCTACCCCGTAACGGAATCAACTTCTGCCTGCCATTCCATTGTTTTTTACATTCTGCTTTGTAGTGGGGGTACCTTATTTTTCTCACCCGCCACCATGGAACATTCAGTGTAAATATTGAGTGCAAAAGCTCGTTGCACTGGGCCATGGTATTCCAGAGGACTCCTGTTACACAGAGTATACAATATCCTTGTTGAAGCAGTGCAGAAGTTACTTTGAACATTATTTCCAGTGGGAATGAATACACTTCATTTGTTCCAGTAATTACTTTCAATGTATTTTGGAATGTATCTATTTGTAGTGCCTGTGGGTTTCTGTGACAATCACCTAGGTATGTGTTTTTCCTATTTTCCTTGCAAAGGCAGGGCCATCTTTTAATTGTTAACGAGATATAAAGGTACTCAAGTGGTGGTACCTTGGCACATGGTTTGCCCAGACTTCATATACAACATACTTTTGGCCTGTTGTCAGTGTACAGCTTCAAGAACACAGCAGAAACAACAAGAGGGTTTTGAGGATGCAGGGGAAGAAAAAATGAGGAGGAAAATTTGATACGAGTTTCAAAAAGAGATAGCAGTCAGAGAGACTCAGCAAGTAAGTATAAAGCCTCAAGTAAAAATGTAATGTGACAATATTAGTGCTAGCATCTTTGGTTGCTATATGAATTTACTTAAAACTATAAAAAAACATAAGAATCAACATAAATGTATATATCAAAGATGGAATCAAAGTTACCATCTTGTGCCTGAAAAACAAGTTGGTTTAAATTATAAACAGGGAGATGATTACTTATTTTTTTAAAATCTTGTTAGGCTTATTGTGTCTAGGACAGATTTTTCTCTGTTTACTTCAAAGTGATTATACTGAAGCATCTTCCCTAGTTAATATTCCTTTCTTAAGCTTAGACAAGCTATTTAAAGCTATTAATCTTCAGTCTTTGCCCTCAGCCATGATCAGTGGCAGATGGCTCTTTAAACTCTAAAATCCTCATCCTATAATCATAGTGTTTCTCTGGCCTAGTCAACCTGTAACTGTGAGCCCTAGAATTAGGTTTTGGGAGGTTCTGCTTGTTTGCTCTTTGATTTAGTTTTTATATTTAGCACTGTAGCTCTATTTGGAATCATCTCTGAAGTGTTGACATTGTGATGACCATGTAATCAATAGCCATTTTGTAAAACATGTCTAACACGAGTCTGCCTTAGGTTTGTCTCTTACGTGCCCCAACTGCCATATAAACGTGTTCAGACATTTCAAGTACAACAGTTCGCACGATGATGTCTCAGTCTATTTGATCCATACACGGAATTAACTTTTTTATTATGTTAGGTGCTTTGTGCCTGAAAATTCAATCTGATAGCACTTTCTTAGAATGAAAAGAGAAGGGAACTAATATTTCAGTACCTGCTGTGTATGTGCCAGACATGCATTGACTTATTTAATTTACACAAAAATCCTGTAGGATAAGTGTTATGTTATCCTCATATCACAAATGAATAAGCCCAAATTTAAAGGCGTAGTAACCTAACCAATGTCACACAATCTAGAGATGTTGGGACGGATACTCAGATTCAAAACTTGCTGGCTTTCAAGGACCTAATTTTTCTAGTACTCTATGATTTTTGAAAAGTTTGTTGTAGTCTCTTTTTTGTGTGTGGTTTTAGAAAATGTATTCTAGTTTCCAGCCAAAATTAAAAATGTGAGCCTCAAAATGTTATATGTGGATAAAATAGGTGATTATTACAAAATTTACCGAAAGGAATCATGTGGTTTTAGAGATTACAAAATAGAATAAATGCAACAACAGTGATTTCAGTAATTGCCCAAGGAACACACACCATCTGCAACTGAAAGACAAATACCATCTTTGTAAAGGAGCCTACACGGTGTCTTCAGAGTTTGGTCTTAGGTGGTATTTGAGGTAAAATTCAAGGTGCTCTATCTCTTGAGGTGGCAAGTTAATTATTACAAGTAAAAGCAACTTAACACTGAAATTCCAGGAAAACGATAATAAACCTTTTGAGATCTTTACTGATCATTGTAATTTACTAGTTATCTCATTGTAATGTTCCAGAATGTTTGGTCTCTCCTGGGCCCCATTTTTTCCCTATTTTTCGAAATCCTATTTAATAGTAATATATCTATTATTTATTATTATTTAATTGTTATTAAATAATAATGATATTTAATAATAATAAACTTACTCTTTATTGCTTATTATTACCAAAAGATAGATCTATCATTTATTATTATCTTTATGGCCTACCAAGTGGTGTAGTACTTTGCATTCAACGAGTGAGAAATCCCTGGCAGCTGTTTCGTGTGTTCATTGCTCATCTAATTCCTTATTTTCATGATTCCTGCTATTCGTGTGAACTGCATAGTACTTAATTAGATGATGCTGGTGGGTGACTAGTACTAAAAAATGAAGCGTTAACAGTTTTTAATGGCTCTGTTTCTGCTTTTAGGGTAAATGTAGGTAGGTCACATGATTAGTGTCTTGGTTTTGTTATTCGTGAGATCAGAAATCCTGTCTTCCTTTATGAATTATTTGATGGTGAATACATTGGTTCAATGTCCTTTAAAATTCAATAAATAGCAAAAAGTGGCCTTACCTTCCTTTTAGCACTTTCCTCTTTGCTTTGTGCGTCATAACTTGAAAATTACTTGAATATTTGATGAGAGTATTATGCCTAACATTTTATTATAGAAATGTGCAACAGGAACAGTAATGACTAACAAAGAGTTTATGTTTCTTAACTTTTAATGGTGCATCTTATGTTTTGTCTTCTAGGATTGCACAAATCTGCGGTGCTTGGCTGCAGGTTCTTCCAATGCTGTCAAGCTCAGTAGGTTTTTTGATAAGGTAATAGCTTCAATTAAGTTATTTTTAAACTTAATTTGTATATTATGAGAGTTTATATTCTTTGTAGAATGCTTTGGCCTTTTATGCCTTTGTCCTGAACTTCATAGCCTGAATACTTGTTTTGGTCTCTCTTATCTGTTGGTATAATTGCTCAAGGGCTGCTGACGTATTTATTTTATCACCGGTGTTCTCTAAGCAAAGGATGAAAGCTACTGGATTTAAATGCGTTGTTTTAAAAGATTCCTAATTTCTCTCCTTAAAACAAATTATGTTTTCCTATTTTCCTGCTCTTTTTCTACTTATTCACATCCCCTCAACCCCCACAAAAGGCACTGAACCCAGGAGAGTCTGCTGAGTTGAAGCCCTAAAGTTCTTTTTGCCCTCTCAGCTATCATTGTTCTCCACACAGATGTTACCTTTACTTTTAAGGTTATGTCATCTCCCAGATTCCCTAATTTTCCCTATCAGAAAGCTTGTGTTCCAAATATTGACTCTTGTTAGCATCATCTTATGTCCTGAACTGGAATGAAAATGTAGAATGACTCAGCATACCGGTAATTGAGAGCACTGTTCGTCTTTCCTTCACAAGGCCGAATGGCTGCACCACACATAGTGTTGACCAAGTTTAAGGTGTTTGTCTAGTGTTGACATGACATAGTAAAGTAAAAGAGAATGTATTTCTGTATGTATTATTGAAAAAGATTAATTTCTGTATTATACATTTCCTTCTAAGGGTGCAAGAAAGACACAGCCCTTCTCATACCTCTTTTTTATGAATCATTTTTCTTTTACCATTTAGGGATCTAATATTTGGCCCTTTTGTCCATTATGTCATGATAAGATAAGCCCCACATCCCTCCCTGTTTAATATTAGACCACTGGGAAATCTTTTCTTCATTGCACAACTTCCCAGCCGGACTGTGGCAGATATCGGTACAGGTGTGCCAACATAGTGAGTCCCTCAGTTCAAGCAGCCGGAGTCCCCTGGGCTGAGTGATCGGCAACCCCCTTCACCTAACCCAGTATGCTGTACAAATATTAGTATTTTCTAAATGTGCCATGACATGAAAAATGTTGGGAAGCACTGCAAGAGACCAGATTTTCTCTCCACGTTATTTTCAAACTTCAAACATAAGAACTTCATTTAGTTTAGACCCATGTCCCCATCTGATACACTCTTATGTCCCCTGAGAGCAATAGCTTATAGATCCTTGTCTGACACAGAAAGATTCCACAATATATTGCTTAAATTTGTTAATGATTTGTTAATTTGGAAATTGGTGAAGGGAATAAAAAGGTACAAACTTTCAGTTATAAAATGTGTAAGTCACGGGGATGAAAAGTACAGCATAAAGAATATAGTCAATAATATTGTAATAACTTTGTATGGTAACATGGTAACCACACTTACTGTAGTGAGCATTTCATAATATATATAATTGTCAAATTATTATGTTGTAATAACTAGAAACTAGTATAATACTGTGTGCCAACTATACGTCAGTAAAAAATAAAATTTTTTTTAAAATGTATTAAGTTAGATCCTAGAGAAACAATGGTTTATAGGCTAGTGTGACCCGAGTTGTCAGGCAAGACTTGATTTAAAAAAAAAAAATCAGAAGGAGGTTAGATTTAAGAAGAGAGCAAGATTTGGTAAGAGAAAGACACTGCAAGTTGAGAGTAGGGAATTATGAGCGACAGCAAAAAGGTAGCTTTTCTTTCATTACCTAAAGCCGTGAAAAGTATGTGGGTTAGGAGGTTGGCGAGATCTCCAGACTAGGGTGGTTGCCTGAAACCACAGGACCCAGCAACTAAATTTTGCCCAGTTTTCTATCATATCTTCCAGAATTTAGTATGAAGACTTATTTTCCAAGAGGGAATCTGGCTATTCCTCCAGACTCCCTTTAGTAGTAATTCCTCCCCACTCTAGAATGATAGGATTTTCCTGACTTGCTGTGGAGGGAAAGAAAGTCAGCCTCTTGTTGGTTTTTATGGGATCAAGCATTTTGAGATCTATGCTAATCACAAACCAGCTTTTCTACCTCTGGGACCAGTTAATGCAACCTTACCCTGGGTCTCCTGTGGTTAAAAGTAACCCAGCCACAGTCTCAACGATAGAATCCAGATGATTTGGTCATCAAGCCAGTGAAAGCAGGGTGGAGTAGCCGTGGAAGAAGATGCCATGCTCTTACAGGGGAATTCTTAGCTTCATAATTCTGGATTCCAGTGTCTTAGAGTTAATCTTCAGCTAATCTATATTCTTATCTAATTGGCTTTTCTTAATCACAACAGCTCTGTGTAAAGAAAATCATACTGCCTCTGCAAATATTACAGTTTCTGAAGAGAACAGAATTCATTATTTTTTTAAAAGATTTATTTATTCGAGAGAGAGAGCATGCATGCAAGCAGGGGGGTAGGGGCAGAGGGAGAGGGAGAGAAGCAGACTCCCCATTGAGCAGGTTCCATCTCACCACCCTATGATCATGACCTGAGCCAAAACCAAGAGTCAGATGCTTAACCGACTGAGTCACCCAGGTACCCCTCATTATTTTTTAAAATTATTTTCTTGGGGCGCCTGGGTGGCACAGCGGTTAAGCGTCTGCCTTCGGCTCAGGGCGTGATCCCGGCGTTTCGGGATCGAGCCCCACATCAGGCTCCTCCGCTAGGAGCCTGCTTCTTCCTCTCCCACTCCCCCTGCTTGTGTTCCCTCTCTCGCTGGCTGTCTAATAAATAAATAAAAATCTTTAAATAAAAAAAATAATAAAATAAAAATAAAAATAAAATTATTTTCTATCATCTGAATTTTAAACTCTAACTTTAAACCCATTTTAAACTCATTATACTAGGGCATATATTTTGAGAGCTGTTTTTCAATAGCAGTGATGGATTTGTGCAGATACATCCACTGCTCTACCTCATTTCTCCTGCCGACCAAATACAGACGGTTCTGAAATGACTGAATCAAGGGTGCAGATTCAGTCCAGGGAAAGAAGCTCATTGAATGCTTCTGATCTCCATTGGGCACCTACCGAATTTATCACCCAGGGACGTGGCAGTTCACTACATTACACAGACTCCTCTGTGAGGAATAGCTGTACTATTATAGTAGTAAAAGTGCTCTGCTTTTATCTTATGGATTCTGTTTTGTATCTTTGGGCTGACTACTAGGAAACCTTGTGCCAGATTTGCTCCCGTACACTGGGAACTGCGTGAGTTATTATGTCATTCTCTGATTATTTAGTCATTTTTGTGTGTTCATTTATTTTTTAATCTATTATTAATGCTTTAGGGAATGAGGCAAGCTTTTATGGAAATACGCCCACAATCCTGATCTTATTAGCACTAGATGTAACTCATTGTACTAGATGTCCGTAACTATTGAGAAGACTCTTAATTTGGATATAAGCCTTTTAGTCCCATTAGGGGCAACTGCAGTGAACCGCTTTTCCAGGGATGTTTGCTAAGCCCTTAAAATCTTTATTTGTTTCTCACAGGTCATAGAGAAGAGATACTTTCTAAGAGAAGGTAATCAGGTCTGTATCTATTCTTGATAAAGTGGGTTCTTAAATTTGGAGAGAGGTGATTTCCAAGTTTACTTTCAGAACTGGTTAAAAAAAAAAAAAGTAAGGGGAAATCTTTTGTACGCACAAGCATTTTCTTCTGTCCTGCTCAACACAAAAGAAAAAAAAATCAGACCAAGGGAAAATAAGGTTCTAAGAAACAAAAAGAATGCTGGGATAAAGTTGTATTATAAAATGACAGAAGAATATCGTTTGCTTGGGCTCCAGGGCTGTCTACGCAGAACCTCTCACGATGCGGGCGATTCATATAAAGTGCAGTTGGTGGATGTTCTGAGAGCCGCCTTCATCTTCCCTGATTTCGATGACACTTGCACCAATCTGTTGGCAAATGTTTTCCATTTTGGTAGAATTCATTTTATTATTTGATCTGAGTCAAACCTCAGAATGATGTTTCTTTAAGGAACAGCAGGCCGACATACAGGCACAGAAAATAAGGGAGAAAATGGTAAAGGCTATTAGCATTTGAACTCTGCGTGCGGAGACTTAACGTGATTATCTTTCTTGCCTACAGATTCCAGGCTTTCCTGATCGGAAAAGGTTTGGGGGAGGCCCATTAAAGAGCCTTCATTATGACTGAATGACGCTCGTCGTCTGGAGGAGTGAGCAAGCCGTGGCAGTGGCGTCCAGCGTCCTTCACGCCGTGTTGATTATTAATGTTTCCGCCTTTTCACAGAATCATCTTAAAATGCCACCCGTCAGCCTCACCCTTTAATGGAAAGCTGAGAGGAAGTGACTGTGTGGGAGGTCCGAACTTTGTCCCCGTCCTCTCTGTTCCTCACCTCTCTGTCCCTGTTTACAGATTATGTAAAAGCCTTGTGGAACTCTGCGATGTTGTCACGATGACGCAGTAAATGAGCGGTGACCGAGTGCTGCAGAGAAAATTTACTCTTCCCAGAACTGGAAGGTTTTTATGGGTCTGTAATTTTCCCACACTCCTTGCTGAAGCCTTAATTAAGTGCTTCAAAAATGTATCTCTGTAGTTTTACCCTCTTGAGGGGAAAGGTTATGTTAACCAGCCCTGGGTCGTGCACCCCAGACAGTCTCTGTCATTTTCAAAGAAGCAAAATGGTGTTATTTAATTGTGTCCACTCTCATCACACACAAGGATGCCTAATAATAGCAGCCCTTGTCTCCCTCGTCTCTCCTTTGCAAGTGGTTCAGTGGCTAGAAGAGGCGGACTCATAGCTGGAGTTAAATATAAATAGATTAATAATACATAGAGAACAGCAGTACCAGAAAAGAATTCTCCGAGAAATGGGCAGCTCACTAAAGCCTTCACTCTAGCTTCCAGATGTCTGCACTGTCTTACTGTTTTTTATTTGGAAATAGGTAGGGTGAGATCTCAGACCTGCACGAGGGCAGAGAGAGAGATTTATAGCCTCTTCAGAAACAGTTTCTGTGTTTTTTTAGGAAAAAGTCAACTCCTGATATGTCTCTTAACTGTAGTCAGTAAACTAAGAATATTATTGTCTGTGTCAACATTGTATTTATGGAGAGAAGTAAAAATAAGTTCCACAGCAACACATTTACATGAATTATGGACTAGAATTCTTAGATTTCATAATCCGTTTTTTGAGGGCGTCGGTATATGTGCGTGTGTGCATAATTGTTCATCATTACTTTTTTTACCCATCTTTTCTGCTTGTTTAATTCTCTCTGCCCTGGTTCTTCTTTAATATATAGACCTCGTTTCCAGAAACTGCAGTTTGCTGCCTTATTCAACACCCATTTTCCTGCTCTGGCTCTGCAGCAGGTCTTCGCATTCATTCCTGATTTTGTTCCATATTAAAAAAAATAGTAATAAGCACACAATTTCAGCTTCTCATTTTAAAACTAGGCAAAAAACACTAAATTCATTTTCTCTTCCATTTTAATTCAATTTCAGAAGTACTTTGGAAATCAAGGTATGTTAAAAGAGGATCTTAGAATGAGAATGTTAGCCAGTGCTTTTAGAAAGGCAGTTGTAGGAATTTGGAAAAGGATTTTTAAAGCACTTTTCATCAGCTAGAATATTCTGCAGTCTTTCTTCACATCCTCCGCCACAAGACTTAGCCCTGATTTCTTTTTTGACACAAAGGAGAGCTATGCAAATCAGGCTCTGTATGTGGAGTTTGGCACAAGCCAGTTGTGACAGAGGCTGTGCAGGTAGGAAGCAGAAAGCAAATGCATACACAAAGACCTGAACCAGCTAAAGCTCTTGGTACTCCTCTTTTAAAAAATAAATTAAAAAAATATATACTTACATTGTGAAAAAATAAAATACACCAACACAAAAGCAAAAATTAATATATAACCCTTTCCTTCTCTCTCCCTTTCTTCCTCTTTCTTGCTCTTAATTAAAAAATCTATCTCAATTTATTTATTTTCTCCCTTATTAAAAAATTAAAGTAACCCATCACTGATGGCTTCAGGGTCAGCCTTGAAAACTAACAGTACTTCTCAATTCCATTTCTTCTTGCTGTCAGGCTTGATTCCCTGGATTATAGTTTTCTGGGAAAAAATAATTTTTAATCCAAGGTAAATTTGCTGCAAGTGTTAGTAGCAGCAAAACAAGGCTGTTTGCCAAAATGAATGTTATTATGTTATTAGCCAAAGTTCTTCAAAAAGAAGCATAATTTTTGCTAAGATTTCCTGGGACCTGCTCATCAAAATTGCTTTTGGATAACCAACAACTGTAAATACTGAAATACTTCCTGAAAAGTTTTAATTAAATCCTTAATTTTCTTGATGGGACAAGTGACTGGCAATAGAGATTTTTTTTTTCCTGTTGTGATTTAGATGTCTAATCAATGTTATTATGTATTATGGAGGCAAGCAGGCATGAAGGCATATGGTCACTCATCTGTCCCTCAGGTGGCAGGGCCCTTTGTTGGAATCCAACTAAAGATTTGGGGTGGCCTCTCCACGTCCGTGCTCTGAAGAGAATTGCTGCCTCCAAAGGGGTTGATCCATAGCAGCTTTTGCTCAGGTTCTCAGAAGCCCCTAAACTTGAGGCATCCATGGTGGATTCCAGGTGCCTTGACACTGCTGGTCATCTGTCCATTCTGAAAATGGACGGTGTGGAACTGATGTGCTGGGCTGTCAGACTGAGATGAAGAGCTCCTAATTGCTGCCGTGACCAGAGCTTTTGAGTGTCCGTTTCATTCGTGTACGCCCAGCCTACGGAGGACCTTCTATCGGTTTTTAGTAAGTGTTGGTTTAATTGAAATTTTTAAAGCACAAGTAGCATCTATTTTAAGAAGTTTGAAGGTCTAACAGGATGTCTGCATTGATTTAATATCTGTTAGAATTCAAAGGAGGATACTGTTTTGGGGGGAAGAAGGAAAGGAAATAAAAAATTCATTCCTCTGTAGTCCCCAGACTGAGTTAAATCACTGTGGTAGGAGAGGGAAGGTTCCAGATGGTCTAGCCCTGAGAGAACCCTGAGCCTCTCAATATTCCCTGGTATGTTTGCCTGAGGTAAAATTGGAGCTGGAGACTACCAGGGCTGCTCAGTAGAGTACTAAGGGGGTCCGACTTTTAGTTACTATTAGCACCTCCATTTAAGGACTCAAAGCAATGGCTTTTAAACTCAAATGTGTATAAAAATCCTCTGAAGTTTTCAAAATGCAAATCTTGGGATTTCATCTGCCCCCACTTGCCCAGTGCTGTGTACGGAGGATAGGGCCAGGATTCTGTATTTTTAACAGGCAAACAGGGTGATTCTGATGCAAATAGTCCAGGAGCCACACTTTGGGAAAGATAATAAACTCCTCTCAGAAAGCCCAGAATACATGAAATGTAGACTCTCTGGTTAATGACACCTTTATAGTTCATCAGAATTCAGCCCAGCCTTCCTTTCCATGATCTCACCTTAATGAACCGAGCCACTCGTCCCTCTCAAGGTTTTTACGTGTCGCAGCAATCGTGAAATGATCGTCACATCCTCTATTGGCAAAACAGGAAATGATTGTTTTTGATGTACTGCTACCATTTTTATTACTACCATGTTCTACATTCCAGCTGTATCTATTTCTAATAAGAGGCCATGCCAGCTTATCCACGGTCCCTCTCTTGTACCACATTTGTTTTCTCAGCTGGCTAATCGCTGAGCTTTACCAAGGCCATCAGTAAGTACCCGTCAAAGACGAAACCCCTGAACTCCCAACAAAGATGTAAAATCTTGCTCCGTCCCAGCAGATACATCTATCAGTTCCATCTGTTTCTCGGAGACCCTCTTAACTGTAACTCCTCTCAGTTCATCCCAGAGCGATTGCTCTGCAGGCCTGTTACACTCCTTCACGTGGCCCTGGAACAATCCCCAGCTCCCAGGATGGAATGTTTTCCACTTTCTTGGTGTGGATCAGTGGCCATCCAACTGCGAAGGGTACAAATATCCCCTCCAAGAGGTACGTGGGCACAGATAGTTTTAGGGGAATCATTTTCTACATATGTATGTTAAAATTGATCAGCTTTTGAACACAGCTCGGTACCAGTTACTTTCCACCTATGCGTGCTTTCACAGTCGTGCTTTTCCCACAACAGAGAAGAAACCTCTTACTTACATAGGAAAATGGTATATTGCCCCAGGGTGTAAATGTCTTAGGATGCCAACAAAAACACAATTCTAAATATTAGTTTTATTTAAGGACTTTGTTCCACTCACACAATTCTTTAAAAAAAGAAAGGGCAGACCTCTCAAGGAAGAGTTCCTGAGAACAAAGCAAAGAGAGTTTTGGTAAGAAATACCCAAGGCTGCGGCACATTCTTTCATGGCAAGGCTTCTTGCTTGGTCTATCAAAATACCAAAGTAACGTTTTTGTGAAAAATAATTTTACAGGCAAAGGAGTATAAAATTAACATTTATTTTCCCAACCCTTTCTGAGTAAATGAGTTAGAAAAGGCACATCTAAGTGAAAGGGTAACATTTAATTAAAGTCAATGATTCCAATAGCTGGGTAACCAAGCCTCTTCCAATCAGGTTTCCAATTATTTTCTTGCAACAAATTAAAGGAGAACCTAACTCAGTTGTTGATAGGTCATTAAGAATGATGTTTAATGACAGATCACTATCTGATTTTTGATATTTAATTCAGAAGGAGAAGTGATATTGTAAAAAAAATTCCTTCCCTTCATTTCTACTTATTTATGACAAATTTTCTTAACACATCTGTAAAGCCAAAAAATAAGATTAAATGATGCTGAATCCTGTCTTATTCCAGAAATAAGAATTATTAATTTGTGGGTATATGAACTAATGGGAGAGGCATCCACCTTATTAAAAGAAGCATTTCCAGAAAAATTTTACCTTTTGTATTTATTATTTATCAAAATATATAATATGTATGGGTTACTGTCCTAGAGAAGAATCTTCCAGTCTCCTGGCTAGAAGGTAAAATACTTCCTGATAGCATTCTCTGGAAGTGCGGTGAAAGGAGGAGGCTGGAGTTTTCATCATCACTGCTTACACTTGGTTTTGGACCTACTCACCACTCCCTGAGTCTGGAACTTCTCTGACTTCTCTTCTGGAGCTTCTGTGGAGCATAACTCTAATTTGTCCTAGAATCTGGGAGAAGCAGATACCTGGGGTCTCCGATTCCTGGTCCTTTTCAAATTCTCCACCTCACATGTTCCCTGTATCCATCCACTGAATCTATCCTCCTCTGTCTGGTTTTAGCATCTTTGTTCTTAGCTCACAGCTTTGATCTTGGGACTCTGTTCTGGTTCAGGATATGTTTGCCTTGTCCCTACACAACCTGCTCTTTCCACTGGGCGTCTTTGAATGCTAAAAACCAAACCCTGCCCAGAAGGCACCCCCCTTCCCCTGATCCAGAAGTCTGCCAAAACCCTCTCCTTCCGGGTCTGCCCTCACTAGACCCCTCCACTCTGCCCTAAACACGGTTCCTTCAATGCACTGCTCTTCCTCTTCTCTGCACGCACTCTTTCCTCGGCTCATGCCCTATCCTGATTCACCCTACGCGACTTGGCTCAGGTATCCTCTCCTTTGGGAAGCCTTCCCTGCCCTCCTCTTAAGGACTAGGTGCCCCTCAGTCCCTCTGATAGCACCCCGGGCCCTTCCCTGTCACAGCAGGTATGGTTCTCGGTTGTAATGCTCTTCCCCAGTACGCTGTTCTAGTAGAGAACAGGACTGAGTCAGTCATCTTTGTATCCCCTGCATCTCACAGGATCTGGCACATAGCAGGTCCTCAAAAACTGTAAAATAAAGCAGTGAGTGTGTGATTACATTAATTAAAATGGAATACCATCAGACATAGAATCAGATAGTTCCTGAGTTTTATTTATTCTCATGTCCCCTGTGTGTATATAGCACAGTGGGCGACACATAGTGGTTATACAAAGCAGATACTTGTTTTATTGCATCACAATTATAAAAACAGAAAAAAGGAAATACAGGTAAGCCAGTTAGGAGCAATCCATAAAGTTTGGAGATAGGTTATTCGATTTTCAAATATTTTGAAGCCCCTCAAAGTAATTTTCATCCAGTCAGGGACCTGTGACCACTTTCTTACTCTTTCAGAAATCTCCCACATCTTAGGAAAGAGCTTAAACACTTCTTAAATCTGCCTTCACAACTGATTGAGTGGAAAGAGCATAGGAAGTTTATGGAAAAATAAAGCAGTAAAGCTTTTCCCTTGTCTTTTATTGACTCCCATTCATTTTTCCCCCTAACCACCAAAGACTAACTTCCAGGATCGATAGATTTAAGACCCAAAGTACTCATAAACTGAGATGTAAGAAATATTTTTTTCTTGAATTCATTTTTTATTTTGAGTCTGCACACTGCAATAATAAAAAAAAACAGCCTCAGTAAAACTGGGGCCTCCCCCAGCACATAACATTTCCTCCCAGGTGTGTATATAAATTCCGGGGAAGCTTGCATAATACCACAAAGTCATCTGTCTATGCTGACATATGCTGAGATGTCCTATAACTGCCTGGAACTCGGGCATCAAGCCACACTTCAGTCTGGCCCCCTCCCTGCTAACACTTCATATGTAGGCAAATCATTCTTTTGCTACTGTAGTATGCTGGAGCCTGGGGACCTCTGGAGGTAACTTAGACCCGTTTATATGGAGCAGGGGGTCTAAACTGGCAGCCCATAACCTTTTCAATTCTGCATGCATGTTTTTGACATCATTGTACCCGTTATCTCCCACTGCTTAACAAACCACCCCAAAACTTAATAGCATAAAACACACCATTCTGTTTGCTTACAATTCTATGAGTCAGCAGTTTGGACTAGGCCTTGCTGGTGGTTCTCCTGCTGTTCTCACCTGGCATCATTCATATGCCTGTCATTATCTGGCAGACAGATTGCCTCATTCCCATGTCTGGCAGTTAGTGCTGGACTAACTTGCCCTAACCTCTCTCTTCGTGTGGTCTCTCGTTTTAAAGGAGACTAACCTAGCTTCTCGGCATGGTAATCTCAGGTAGTAAGAGACAGACAAATCCCAAGGCACAAGTACTTTTTAAGCCCCTGCTTGTGTTGTGTTTGCTCTTAACCAAAGTAAGATTCAAGGAGTCAAGAAAAAGACTACTCACTGGGAAGAGCAGCAAAGTCGACATCACAAAAGAGCATGCATACGTGGATGGGAGAAAATTGTGGACATGTCTGCAATCTACCACAATGGTTTTTTCCATTCATTCATTCGTTTGTTTTAGTTGCCAGTGTTTAAAAATCGGAGCTTCATATATAAAGCCTTAACCTTGAAATACCACCTAGCCTACATTTCCTGCCTGGTCTGTTGCACTTAAGTTTGTGATAATAAAGCCTAGTTTACAAGATTGTTTTCGTGAAATTAAATGAGATAATGTCTGGAAAAATCTGGCACAAACAGACAGTCGATATATGGTTTCTTTTTTCCCGAATACAATTAGCCAAGAAGTAGATGTCTGACCAAGGCTGAGGAGAATAGCCAAGATGAAGGGCAAGGGAGTCCGAGAAAAGGTGGCTGGAAAGTAATCTCTGAGTCTGTTTTTAGAAGGATAAAGGTATTAGAAAACCAGATTCTTAAAGAACATATAAAAACACTACATGTGTTTAAGAAATGAAGAGGAACAGTAGTAAACATCTCGGTTTGCTTTAAGTGAAGTGCTTCAGGCTCTGGACAGTTCACCCAGCTCATCCCTTGGGGGCACCTCCAGACACCGTCTAGCCCCTGTCCCTGTTTCAAGCAGGTGTGTGTAACCTGTGTCCGAGCACAATTCATTCTGTCACGCTCTGCAGAGAGTGAACACCCTGCCCTCTTCCTTCCGGGCCTGAGTCAGGACTGAGTGGGGAAGCCTCTGCCACACACAGCAGGTACTAACTACCACAGTTCTTTCCTGAAGAGCTTTACATTCTCTGTCTTCAGTAAGAAGCCTCCTTCTTTTCACTGGAACACATAATTGGCTAATCTTTACCTCAGATGAAGAGAAGATAAGCCTCTGCAAACTCTTCCCAAAACAACCTGGGTTTAACAAAAACCAAAGGCAATTGTGTAAGCAGTTTGAAAATCAGCATGCTGGACTTTCTCCCTAGTTATCAGTTAGCCAATTCTTGTTGCTAGTTTGAGCTGCCTGCTAACCAGTGAGCACAGTGAAGTGGTGAGAATAACGTCCAGAGAGTGGGTTGAAGGAGAAACAGAAGGATTTTGGCTTCATACCCTCTCTGGGCCTGCGTTTCCTGAAGTCAGCACACCTGCAGCAGACGGAAAATGGCCGAGTTAAAGGTAAGAGCCTCCGCCAAGTTTGCTCTGGCTTCTTCAGCCAGAACCTATGGAAGCTTCTGAGAATTCCAGTGTCAGAGTCAGAAAGGACTTAGCAAGGTCCCATTCCAAGCTCCTGTGTTCAGAAGCTTCGCCATGGTGTCTGCAGGCATGGCTGGGGCTGGGGCTGGGGGGTTGAGGGAGAGGTGATAAAGAAGAGATGAAACCTTCATTGTCTATCTTTTGCCTTTGTTCATTTGAAATATTGTCTTGGGAACCTGTAGACATCATAAGGCCCCCCTCCACCATGGGCAGACGCATTTCTGACTGTCTGCTTCCCAGCCCCAACACCCTGACATCTTCCCATGGCTGCAGCTTCCTGGACTGCCTCCAGCCGACCAATTAGATTTGCTTCACCTATTCAGTTATTTTGAGGATCCACAATCGGCCCTTGGCCAGTAGAAGCCCTAGCATTTCCTCTAGGAAATAATTCCTTTTTATTATTTAATGTGCAATTGAAAAGTATGTGTGGGTTATGTGGTATTAATGAATTAACTCATATTGTAATCCTCAAAATAAATCTGGGATATAGGCACTCTTATTTCTATTTAACCAATAAGGGAAGGAAAGTTTGGAGAGATTAAGTGATTTGCTCAAGGTCACTACTTATTGGTAATGGAGACTGGATCAGAACCTGGTTTATCTGAATCTAGACCCTAGGCTCCAAAAGGAGCCTTAGTGGCATCTAATGAACTGAGTGCCTTAAATCCAAAGGGATTTTTTTTTCCAGTGTCTAAAACCACACCTAGTGTCCAGCCTGGGCTTGTATTGGGGCCCAACACATGCATGTGGAACTGAATAGAACTGCCCAGAACTTTGACTCAAGCCAGGTGGGCCACACTGTAGGCTTCTTTCAGGATACAGAGTTTGAGTACTTCCCTAACGCCCTTCAATTGATGCTGAGTTTTAAGAACCAAACATCTCCCTAGTTGATAGGGATCCTGAAAACACTCCTCACTGAGGTAAACAAGCTTATCTTCATGCCTGACTGAGAGAAAGACCGCAAAAGAACTCTCATTCTTTGATTCAGCAAATATTATGTGTTAGTACTGATGCCACAGATTAATATCGGAAAGGAACTGAGTCTGGGCTAGGTAGGGTCTAGAGAAACTCCTTGAAGGAGGCTGTTCCTGAGCTGAGTCTTAAGAGAGAAGTAGAAATTGGCTAAGTGAAAAGAGGTGGAGGCCAGAGGAAACAGTGAGTGCAAAGGCGTGGCACATGCAGACAGCCCAGAATGTTCTGCGAGCCAACAGAGTTTCGGCTAAATTTAAGCTGCTGTAGGGACAGCCAAGTTGAGATACCCAGGATGTGGTGGGATGTAGGGATCTGGATCTCAGAGGAATGGGTAGGGCAGGGAGGATAGATACGGCAGGTCACCCTAACAATGGTGGTAGCTGAAGTCTTCGAAGAAGGAGAGTGCATAAAAACTGTTCCCTGATGAAAATCCTATAGGGGAATTCAGCAGGGGTTGGAAACATCCTTACCACTTATAAATAAATTATTTCTAAAATCCTATCCTGCTGAAATTTTTAGCAACTTATTATGCACAGCACCAGCAGACCAATGTAAATTGCACGCTGGTCTTTGTTCTCAATTTCAAAGGCCTTCTTCCCTGCCTGCTGTCTAATCTCCACAAGCAAAGGTTAGCTCTAGAGATCAGGAATCCAAACACGGAGAGCCAGACTGCATCATTCTAATCAATAAACATTACATAAGTCAAAAAAATACACTTCTCAGCTTTTTTTCTTCGTTTTAATAGATACATCAAGAAAAGGCTCAACGCATTTACATAAAAGCAGCCCAACTGGGGGAAGAAGATTCAAAAAATTAAATAATAAAATTAAATTTCAAATAGATCACCCATGTTCTTACGTTGCTTCACTTCTACAAATCTTGATTTCCTCATTTCTAAAATGAAGAGCTGTTTAATATCCAGACTTTGCCCCCCCCCCGCCCCCACCCCGACCTGCCAAATATTTTGATTCACTAGGTCTGGGTATGTGTTTAACAAATTTCTGGGGGTGATTCTATTAGCCAGAAATGGGACCCACTAATACTGTCATTTTATTCGTTTCCTGTGTCTGCTGTAACAAATGCCCACAAATTTAGTGGCTTAAAACAACACAAATTTATTGTCTTACAATTCTTGGGGTCAGAACTGTGAAATCAGTTTCTTGGGGCTAAAATCCAGCTGGCCCAGGCTGCCCGCATTCCATGACCGAGGCCCCTCCTCCATCTTGGAAATGCACAGCTCCAGCCTCCACTCCCCTCAGGGCATGGCCTTCTCCTCTCCTGTGGTCAGATCTCCCTCTCCCTCCCTCTACTAAGGACACTTATGATTACACTTAGGGTGCACCCAAACAGTCCAGAGTAACGCATCTCAAAATTCTTACTTCACCCACATCTGCAAAGTCTCTTTGAGTATATGAAGTAATACTCACAGGTCCCAGGGACTCCGACATAGATATCTTTGAGGGTCACGATTCAGCCTACCACAATAACCGCCCAGTTCCCAACAATCTGTTCTCTGTTCCCAACACAGTTCAGGAGAAATACTGGACTCTTTCCATAGGAACAAGGTAGCTCTAATTGCACCTCCAGCCTGACTTCTCTCTCTTTCCTTCATGCTCAGTGATAGGCAGGGAGGTGCACCATCTGCTCATCCCAACAGGCTGTTACCCAGAATCGGAGTCGGGAGAGAGCACCTCGTAAACCTACTCTGACACACAGTGCACATTCCGGGGACCAGATGCGGATTAAAAAGCGGTATACTAGATAGCTGCCCGACCACCGAGGGCACTGAAGTTACATGGAGCCCCGTGATTTCTCCTTTCATTTAGAAAAGATTCAGATCATTCTCTTGGGAAAAAGTGACATCATATTTTTATGTTGGATCCAGTTATTCAGAAACCTGGACTGAAGGAAACATACCAACTCACTTGCTTAATGTTAGATTTTCTTTTCTTCTTGCGTAAGGTGCATTTGTACATAGTCACTGAACCAGCTGGCGTTGAACGCTTGGTTGTTCACAGCTGATACAAGCAGAGCCCAGATTCTGCCCTTGATCTCAGCGCCTTGGGAAAGCAGCTGCAGAATACTGCTTCCTCAAGTCAGATGCCTTCGGCAGTAAGGGACATGGCATTTGAAAGCTCTAATAAACTCATCTGTAATTCTTCTCTCAGAGGATTAGGAAAATCGACTGGAGAGTGAGTCAGCATTTTCCGCCTCCTCTTTAGCCAATGCACCACAGCTAAGATGCAGAAACCGGCTCAGAACTCACACCTCTCTCGGAGCTGGGTGGCTCCCTTCCAAACTACCAGCTGTTCTTTCTCCTTTCTTTTCTATTTTTTAAAGCAGTCAGAAGCAAATGCTTCAGAATTACATATACTAAGTGTCTTTTCCCTTGTTCCAAAAATACATATAACCCTGGACTCCGTTCTGAGGCCAGCAGTTGCGAAGAATGGGGAAGGTTAATAAGCACAGCCACCCATGCCTGGAGAAGTTTCGGCTGTATTCCTGCGCACGCAGGCCTCCCTGCCTCTCTTGCGGAGAGAAACAATGCGGCAGGTGAACAGAGCGAAGGCGCTGTAATGCTCAGTGGCTTCAGTCACAGATAGGTCTAAAATGCCGTTCCACAGAATTGAAGATAATTTGGGGTCATTACCATTTCTCAGCAGCTCACATTCAGTCCCGCTGATGGTGAGTGTGAGGTCCATTCTGAGAGAAGAAAATTGTATTCAGTGGAGAGCCGGAATGCTCGATCCTCTGCCATTTCCCAAAGGAATCAGCCCAAACCGCATGCTGCTGCTGTTAACCTGAGTATCACGGAACTCAGTGATTTTAGTGCTGACAGATTTTCAGATATACACGCACACACAAAAAAATTGTGTCTGGAGGTAATTTCACTTCCATTGCTTTCTAGGTCATAACTTTTCGCATTTGCTATTCCTTCCAAATATAGCACTTATCGGCCTGATCAGTGCTTACACATTCGGGCATATTGCATTTAGCTCATCCTTCTCCATGCTACTGAGAACTCCGGAGGGCCTACCCCCCACCCACTTACATCCTTCTTATATCTCTTAAAGACATGTGCTCAGATGGTGGCATTTCACCCACTGAGCAAGGCTGCACTTTCATTATCCTAAGCTAAAATTAAGTACATTTATTAGGAACAACTCTGGAAAGAAAATGGCCATTTTTTAATATCTGAGTTAGAGAAAAGTGGGTTCTAACCTCATTTTAGCAGCACACATACACCCAGAATAGGCTCTAAGTGAAAGGCTGAATCAAACAATAGATATCTATTGAGTACCTTCTGGTAACCCAGGCACAGGGCACATACAGGTAAACAAGACGGCTCTAGTCACAGATTCCATGGGCCTTATCAACTAGCAGAAAAGCCAGACAGCGACCAAAACCTCACAGGTGTGTTAAATGTTGTAACAGCAAATTCAGGGGCTCCCATACTTTGCTTTGTTGAAAAAATCCCTAACTTTTTTCCCCTCTGGGTAGAGAGTAAAAAGCCGACAACCAAGTAGACGCCATTGTACCATTGTGGACGGACTCTGGCCTGGCACTTCTCCTGAAAGCCTCTCTTATCTTCAAACTTCATTTTCATGAATCCACAAAAATAGAAATATATACACAAGTGTTCCATAGGTGAACCAGATAATAAAGGTTTGCTGTAGATTGGATCCCCGTGCCTCTTTACGGCTGCATATTTTAGAGAACAGAGGGGAATGGAGCTCCACATGGGGGGAGGTTGCCACCCAGGCCCAGCAAGATCCCACGAATCTGGAGTTGACGTGATGCTTGAGTTATCTCCCTTCTCCAGAACTCCCTGGTGGAAAAAAGAATTAAAGAACTTATTCTCGGAGTGGGATCATTAAGAATAAGCCCATTAATCAACTAAGTACAGCTATGGGCAGAGAGTCTCTGCCATATCCAGCGGTCTTCTCCCAATTAATTGGTGGTCTTTAAAGTTAACACAAAGCGTATTTCCTTTTCTGAATGGCCCACACGCTGAGACAAAGTAAACGTATTATATATGGAACATCATACACAAACACATGTCCATATAGAAATTCTTACCTTCGTTAGACTATCAATGTTGTGAAATGCTCTTTTAATCGTGCTAATGATAGCCTTTGTGTCTTTGTCATGTGCAGTACATTTCTGGATTTGGGAACGAGTGTGCCTCAGAAGACCCTCGCTGCCCAGGTGCCCTACCAGAAGGACAGGTATGAACGAATAGACTATTAGCTCAGACAGCTCTGAATTGTAGGAATGAATAACCAGCCCTCAGGCCAAAGCACCTCTAGCCACCATTGTTCTTGGGAATTGTCTAGGCGTTTCCACAAATCTTTAAGACAATTAGGACACAGAACAATGACAATACGAAGATTAAAGTGGGATGGTGGTTACCTATGGGAAAACACCCACTCTGAAATAGTCAACTATAGGACTTTCAGGAGGATCCCCTAGGCTCAAGGTTAAGAGGACTTCCTTGTAGTCCCCTTGAACAGCCTACGGCATGACAGTGATCAGAAAATAACCAGTCCTAAAAATGTATCCACAAAGATGTTTACACTAGTGTTGGTTACAATAACAAAAATATGGCAAACAAAAATTTTTTTCAAAAATTTTGAAGAACATTTTATGGCATGAAAAAATGCTCACGATATAGTGTTCCCTCTTAAGAAAAAAAAAAAGTCGTGGTCATTATAGGACTACACACATCATCCAACACTGGCTCCCCATTTTGGAGGTTAAGAATGGAAGGAAATACACCAGGATGTCAACACTGGGTTATTTCTGGATGGTGAGATAATGGGTTATATTTTATAAATGTTCTACATTACGCATGTATTGCTTTTCTAACCAGGGGGAAAGTCACCTAAAAAGTTGCCACAAAAAGTATGTATGCGTTGAGGATGGTCCATGTGCAGTGCCCCAGAGCGTCCCCATCTGGGGCAGAATTCCCCCACTGAATTGCTTGGTGGGAAGGTTGGGATGGTTTTCTAATTGAAGTGATGTTGTTTATTGCCTCCTTTGTTTTAGAACAATCCTCAAGTCTGCCCTTACAATCTGTACGCTGAGCAGCTCTCAGGATCTGCTTTCACTTGTCCACGGAGCACAAATAAGAGAAGGTACAGGATTCAGTTAATTCTGACCTGCAGACTGTGGGATTTATGACTAGTACTTAGTGCTGTCTCCTACACTGGACCATAGTCTTCCACGGCTGCCCAAGATTCTGCTCTTCACAGGCCGTGCTCTGGGTGGTGTCAGGTGATGGGCCCGTCTCCTGCTAGGATCAAGTGACTGGTGGAAGAAAGTGAGAGAGCGGCTGCACAGAGTCTGGAAAACACACATGTCCAGCTCCATTTACAAATTCTCACTTGTATTCAGAAGAAAGTCCCCAATAAACTGGCCTTCCCCTACAGGTTGTCCAGCTGAGTTTTCAAGTTTGGTTTACTTGGGTTTTTTTTAAATAATGGCTAACTCAGAATTATAAATGATTCAGTATAACTTCTTTAGAAGATAGAAGTATTACGAAGTATTATGTTCTTTGCATGGAAATATTGGAAAACTAAGCTTGGGCAGTTGAAAGGTCATGTATTATGGCCCCTCGTGGTTTGAATTAATAAGGTTTTACTCTTTGGAATTTGCCTTTGCTGAAAACCAAGCACATTCATTAGCATAATGTGTCATGTTCCCTGTTTGCTCTAAACCCACAAGCCAGGTCAATGAACTCACTCCCTTGATTGACTCCCATGGGACAGGTTGAATGCAATGGATGTGCGGTTTGGGGAGGCAGTAAGTGCTGTGGCTTAATCAAGTCGTGTCGATCTATAGGACTATCAGGCTAGCGCCTCTGAAGAGGGCTGCTCCTAATATTGGAGATCTGGGAGGAGGGCAGTTGGTCTGGTACTGCTTAGTGGGAGGGACTGGATTTACCTCCACAAAGTCCTCCTGAGAAGCAAATGAGATAGTGAATACAACAGCACAATGGACCACACAAATGATAGGTTGTTGTCTTTGGTAGTTAATTATGCCCAGTCTGGAGTAAGGTCCCCTGAGTTTGAATCTTGCCTCCTTCTCTTTTCAGCTGTGTGACCTTGGGCAAGTCATCTACCCTCTCAGAGCCTCTGGTTCCTCATTTGTAAAAGAGATAATATAGTACCTATTTCATAGTTGTGGTGAGGATTAAAGGAAAGAATGCCTATAAAGTACTTAGCACATTGCCTGGCACACGGTGAGTGCTCAATGAACATTAATTTTTCCAACCATCATTGCTGTCGCCATAGCAGAGTTTCTCCTTCCAGTGCAGGGAATCCCTAGGAGGCTGTCGGAGAGCTCAGCGTGAGCGATGGCAAGCGCTATGCTACCCTGTCCATATCAGTATTGCTGCTCTCTTGATAGCTATGTGCATGGAGGGAAGAGGGGATAGTTCCTCATACTTGCCAAAATTGGGGGTTAATTCTATTGATATTTAATCATCTCTCTCTGCAATCCCAAACAGTCAAGGTAAGGTAAGCACACTGACAATTCCTGTCCATTCTAATTTATGACAACCTCGCCTCCATGACTATGTTCTTGACTTTATGGCCCATTCGCTAATGGGACACCAGGACTCCAGATTCTACTGCCTACCCCCATTATTCAGCAATATCTTCAGCCAGCAGGAGCTTAGCTCTGTTCCAGGAGGCTGAAAAGGAGCTGTTGGCATTTCATTAAGAAGCTGGCACAATCCTTCAGTCGGAATTAAATCTCTGTCCAGGGCAATGTAGTGCTGCCTGGGGAGTTTCATAAACAGCTAAAAAAGTAAGGGACACTCGGCATGGCTCACCCATCTGTTTAGAACTCTCCAAAGGTATCCACAATAATTTTGTGAAAATGCTCAAAATCCCAAGTGGAAAGAAAGAACTAGCTTCCTGAGGTGAGCAAGCCTGGGATTCTTAGAGTGAGTCAATCCTCCTTTAAACCAGAGTGGAGGGCTCTCACAAAACTATCAGAGATTATACCCACCAAGGGTTAATTTTTATCAGACTCGTTAGCTGATCTCTTAAGTACTGAGAGGGGAGAGTCAAGACAGAAAATGTGGATAATCTGGACCATCATAAAAACCCAGATGATTAGGAATAGACAGACAATTCAACTCAAATCTAGTAAGTGAGCACCTATTGTGTGTCAGGCATTCTAGATACATGAGCTGAATCCTTGCAACAATCCTAGGCGATAAGGATGAGAAACAGGATCCGGGAATTTTCGTAACTTGCCCAGAATCACACAGTTGCTTCTAAGATATACATACATGCCCTCAACTCCAGACACTACTGGAAGCTGCAGAGGCTTAGTTTATTCATAGCCTGAAGTCCAAGGTCTGAGGTCATATCATTTTGAAGTGAAGGAATCAAACACCCACTGGACAAATCTAGCCCTTTTATCTCCCAAAAGTTTCAGTGTAGGGCCAGGTAGACTCCACCCCTTGAAGTAGACTGTCCTAGGGCTTAAGGGGCCACAGCCCATTCAAGCAGGTCGGGTCTTCCATTGTCAGAGGTCGTGCTCCTTGTCATTCTGTACACTGCCAGAGTGATGGCCTCTGAAAGGACTTGGGTCCTGCTTAGCGAGTTTCAGTGTCCCTCTCAACTTACAGACAGTTCTCCTGGTGTCCTTCAGGTCTTCTGCATCAAAGTCTTCTCTTCCTGAAGCCTGAGGTCTGGGTCCTGGCAGGGAGCTCCTCAGCTCAGGCCTTGACATAAACAGATAATAAAACTCAAGAAGGAAGGAAGGAAGGAAGGAAGGAAGGAAGGAAGGGAGGGAGGGAGGAAGGGAGGGAGGAAGGAAGAAAACAATGTTACAAATATACTTACAATAAGAATATATGAACAGATCGTCTTACAATGTTGGAATATAGAGTGTTAATTTCCTAAACCTCTTACAAATTAATATCAAAAAGATAAATAACCCAACAGAAAAATGGTAAAGGACTTGTACCAGTAATTCGTAGAAAAATTACAAAGGACCGATAAACATACAGATCCTCGACCTTACTCATAATAAAGGAAATACAAAATAAAAATGAGATACTATTTTTTACCTATAAGTCCGAAATTATTTTTAATAATACCCCATATTTGTGAAGACATGAGCCATCAGTCACTCTCATGCACTATTGTTGTGAGAATAAAGTGGTACAATGATTTGGCAATTTTGTTTATATATGCACTGGTGATGTCTGAGAGAATACACAAGAACATTGTTAAGCTCTGACGCTTCTGGTAATTGGCCCTGAAGAAATTGCAAGAGAAATTGGAGGACCCATTTACCCTTAGGGACTTTTGAATTACTTAAATTATTTCTACCAATAGCATGTATTACTTTTATAATTTTTTAAATATATATATATATATTTCAAAAATAACAAAGAAACCACCCATATTCTCTCAATCTATGTAGGATTCATTGCCCTCACCTTCCAGAGTAAGAATTAGTATCCGATGACGTATACACACTAATGTTTTTCTATGGATTTTCCTGTACAGATATCCCTCAAGGTACTTTTCCCCTTCCTTTATATTTGTCATTGGGAAAGACAATTCTTCATTTTTTGTCAGTATGGGAACCACCAAGAGCCAGAGCCTCGATTTGAAGAGTGATGGGTAGAGTGGAAAGGTGGGAAAAGGCCAGGCCTATGGGCAAGAGCAGCTATTAAGAAGTGATGCTGTGTCATTGTTTCTCACATTAAAGCCCACAGATCGTTGTTGAGCATCTTCCTGATGGCACTTCCTGAGCCAGTTTGCATATCCCTCGTAACACCACCCTAAGGCTTATGTGTCCTTGTTTTCCCCCAGTTGGTTGTACAGGATTCTACCTTCAGTTTCTCACAAGCCCTTTGAATCCTTCGACCAAGGCCATCTCACTCACAACTGGGATGAAGTTGACCCGGACCCTAACCAGGTAAACCAGTCCTGTGCATTAGAGCATACCATGTAGCCAAAGCCTTGACTATAAATATTTAAGTCAAAGCTGGGTCTTTGAGAAATTAGACATTTTTTAAAACATAAATGCTAAAGTGCGTCTGTTCTTTTGCTCGTACCTGGGTGGGAGGTTTGGAATTGATTGCGCACGTGCATGAGTGAGTGCGTGTGTTCATATACTCTGCCCTCGGTAGTGAGACAGACCCAATACTGTAGTGGACTGAGCTCTGTTTTTTGTTTTTTACCTTTGAGAACTCCGGTATATTCTCTTTGTCTCTTAGCTTAGGTACATGCCACTGATAACAGGTACAGAATGCAGGAAGGAAAACAGACCTGGGCTTGCATCCCCGCTCCTCCACTTGCCCGCTGGGTCTTTGAGCCGCGGTGTTTCACCTGCACACTGGAGTGATCACAACATTGGCCATGCAGTGCTGTTGTGAAGATTACATGCAAGGACAGGTGTGAACATACTTCACACAGTGCCTAGCACACAGGAGGCAAGACCCAGGACTCTGATACAGCTATGTCGATATATTCACTTAAAGGCAGTGGTATCATATTGAGTATAAAATCTAGAATTTTATGTTCAGGTCAATGTGTTTTTTGGTTTTATATTATTTTTTTATTCTGAGGTCCCTATCTGCCAGATTGGCAGAAAACAACTTCATTTCAGTCTTCCTTGGGAATCGCTGGTTTTAAACAATGCCAAAGTAGTAGGAGTAGAGGTTGGGCCTTGCTGGTTGGTCCTCCCTCACTGGATAATGTTGAGATGCCCACTGTTCTGCTACCATCATGCAGAGGCTTGGGCACGCAATCATCTGCCAGTCCACTTCTGGTTCTGTTGTCCTGGGTATGTCGCACAACTCCTCCCTCCTTCTCGGAGTTCCAGGGTGCAGGTTCAAGAGTCTTCTTTGTGTTCAGAGTCCACATAGATCCGTCAACCAATTCATCTCTCTCTTCCTCTCTCATTCTGTCCTTCCCACAGCCCACGGAAATCTGATGCCTCCCCTTGGTTTACCAAGACATTATGTCTATATCTACAAACCCACTTCCCCTAAATGCTTAGATTTTTTGTAGAACAAAATCCAGAATAATCATAATCACTTTTGGTTTCCTGCTCTGCTCCATCTCTTCTAATTACGGAAATCTCAGAGAACTGAGTACCTCCTTGAATGCTACTTTCTCCTCTCCAGCAGGGACAGAAGGGAGGCCTTCAGAGTAAAAAACAAAATGTGAGTTAACAACTTAAAATGTTAGCCATCTCACAGCCATTTTGAAACCAGGATATGTTGTCTAAATGACTGCCCCTTAAACTTGTGTGAAGTTTAATGCAGGAAGCAAACATCCTTCCCGTTCACCACTGGCCTATTTTTGCCTCTCAGCATATGGGAAATGTCAGTCCCTCCTCCAGCCCCCAACCTTGCGGGCACCGTGCCCTACCAAAACCCAAAGCCAGGCTTCCAGCTCCTGCCCCTTCCTGCTTCCTCCAGTCAGGATTCTTGTGCAGATCACAATTTGCACAACCAACGTGGGGACCCTGTGTTCACCACGTCCTTGAGTCTCACCTGGCCTCCTAATCCAGGCCCACCTGACCACTTTCTCTCCCACCCTCAGGTTAAGAATGCATCTGGCAGACCATCCTCATTTAACCATCTGGTTCCCCACTTAGCTTGTAAAGGGCCATAAATCATTCTAGCCAAAGTCATTGCTCATTCTCTGGGAATCTGCTGGATTCCTCAAGGCTTACATCTCAAACTTGCTAATTTCTCTCTTAGAGTTAAAATGGTCATGCTTGTTTGTTTTTGACCAATAAATAGACCTGACTGCTTAATAACGGGACTCTATCTTCTATTAAAAAATATAAAGGATGGATACCTGTACTTTGATAGGATTCCTGGTCAGGCTAAATAAATTAAGCATTTAATATATACTAATTTTGGAAGGTTGAGAGAGTATGTGAGCCACAAGAATTTTCCCTATTCTTTTTTTCAGGCAGTATAAGGGAATACCCAATTAAATTTCTGATAGTTCTCTCAAGTGGAGCCAAATCTCACATTACACAAAGAAATAGGGTGGTTGTAGAATCAGCAAGACAAAAATTAAGTACAAACAAAATTATCTCTGAAAGATCCCTTGAATCACCTACAAATTATAGGATACTTGGTTTTGTGTACGCCACCCTGTATGGTAATTCTTATGTACACTGAATTTGAGAACTAACTACACTAAATTGAGCTAGACTAAAAGAAGGATTACAGGGAAAGGCCACAGGCAAATGTTCAGGAATTCAAATCATGGGGACTTTATTTATTTATTTATTTATTTATTTATTTTTCTGAAGATCTTATTTATTCATCTGACACAGAGAAAGCCCGAGCAGGGGGAGCAGCAGGCAGAGGGAAAGGGAGAAGCAGGCTCCCTGATGAGCAAGGAGCTCAATACGAGGCTTGATGCAGGGCTCAATTCCAAGACCCTGGGATCGTGACCTGAGCCAAAGGCAGATGCTTAACCCACTGAGCCACCCAGATGCCCCTCATGGGGCCTTTATGATAGCTCTCAAATAACTAGCGGTCAATAAGGCAGAGTGGGGAATTTCAGTGCCCCTGCCTGCTCATATCATCCACACCAGTCATAAAAACCCTCTATAACCTTAATATATCTTCATAGATTTGTTTATGGTTGAGTGGCCAAGAGTGGAGCCACACTTATTTTTATATAATTTATTTGGGGTAGAGGTCAGGTTTTAAGCCTAACCTTTAAGGAAAATGTGAGTGTAATATGAGTCTACTGTGAGTGTGATAATTAACATACTCAGTAATATTGTTTTATTACATGTTATCATTTCTATGGTACTACTGATACATTTTATTTAACATGAATACACCCCTTTAGAGTGATTATTTTGTAGTACAGGTGGCTTATCCATGGAAGCTAACCTCACTCTGATAGAATTTTTCTGGTTTTGTCTTGTTATAAAAGTAATACATAGTTATAAAAACTCAAACGCTGTAGAAATTACCGAAGGAGAAAATGGAAGTCTCTCATTATAGGCAAGAGTCAAGTATGCCATCTTTGCATGTTATTTTATTGCTTCATCTCTAATTAACAGACATTTTGAGAGGGAAGTTTGAGACAACTGCATTGAAAATCCTGAGTTGATGCAGAGGGCATCCAGAGAACAGCAGCAGCGGTTTCTGCTTGCTTTCTAGCTGGTACTCAGTGTACGTTTGTTTCCTCTCCATCCCCGTGTTTCCCATTCTAGCCTCCCTTTGTGCTTCTCCTTGAACGTGTCACTTATCTCCTGTTTTGAATTCCTTCAGACACATTCTATATGATGGCCACCAAATGAATTTCTTCTCCATTATTTCCCTTTTCTCCATTCATGACCTTGTGCTACACGCTTTGGGACAGCTGTGCCCCAGAACTCAACAGTGCCTCTGTGAGCAACAGCTCCCCCAAGGGTAGTGGTGTCTCATCCTCTGTGACTTACACCCTGTGCCATCCTGCTTCCTTTGCCCTGATACACACATCCTGGCTGTTCCTGCTACGTCGATCCTTTTGTCTTTTCATTTGCACCTTCTTGACAAGTTAATATCTCTTCCCAATTTTATGCTGCATTAATAACCACAGCAATCTGCATCCATCACTTCTCCCCTCTCATAACCTCTTCCAAATATGGACACTAGACTCTCATCGAGAAAGTCTCAGAAAATTATATTTAGGTACCCATCTGACAGTCCTCTGTTGATGCCTGTATTGTAGGTATGTCTTCACCTGTCACAGACCAAAATAAATAATTCATCAGTTTCACCAACTCCGCACATTAGTCATCTCTGGGAATTTGAAGACTTGAAGATTACCTAATATTTCCTCCAAGAGAGCATCATGGGATATGCTATCATCACTGTCATCTTTGATACCTTCCCAGGAAGATTGAGGACAATGTTCCCAAAAGCTTTATTTCCTCTTAGCACATTGTCTAAGTATTAATGCAAACTATTTTGAGTGTATTTAGATTCAGGCCGTGGACATAACAAGTTCAATCAATTAATATCTCACATAAGAAATATACCTAATTTTGTTCATCATGTACCTTCCTCTAACTTCTGGAATTTCAGAATTTAACAAACAAATCTGCATCCACTCTAACTGTGATTTTGCAGATTTCAGTTAGCATTTCTGAATCAGCATTCCTCTTTAAAGATCAGAGTCCTTTAAAATTTGTCTTTCTTACTACTACATCCCTAACCTTTTGACATTTGGAAAGTCAGACTGGAGCCAGTTAAGCCTCAGCTGAGGGAATTACCTCTTAGTTCTCAACCAGTATAATTTGGACCAAGTGATAAACACCTCACAGCTAATTAAAGACCAAGCCATAGAATTCCCTTTGCCTCTAGGACATGGAAATTACCAAAAATGTTTCCAAAAAATACACCCTCCCAGGGTATTTGCTGTCTAATTTGTCAAACTATTCAGTTCCCCTATCCCTAAAAGCCCCCTCTCTCCAAAAATGTCCTGGATTTCCCACTTCTTTAAGTTTCTGACCAAGTCTCTCCTATTCATACCAGACTTCTTGAGAAAGAAATCTAAACCCATTTTATCACCCCCACTCATCTCTGAACCCTTTACAGTTCAGCCTGTCCAGACTACCCTATTGAAACTATATCTTCTTTAAACAACAATAATGCACTCCCCACTATTAATACATGTTTTTATGCAAAACTTACATAACAGTGTCAATGCCCAATAATCCCATCAATGCAGAGCTAACCACTTCTAAATTCTAGTTTTTTTTCTTTCCAGTCTTTTTTTTTTTTTTGTACATATATGTAAATAAGATCTGGGGTCCCATGCAGCCAGAAACCAAAATTAATAGAAAATAATTCCAATCTTCATTTGTTTCTCCTGAGAACATTAAAGAATACTCAAATATAACCTACAAGAACACTTGGTACACTCCTCTTTCCCCAGTTTCCCCAGACTTCAGCCCTCTCACACCCTGAATCCTCTTCTCGTTTCACTGCTCATCTTCCCCAAGCTCCTTAGCCCTGCCTCTGGTTCACAGTATGCCTCCTCTTCTGCTTTTCTGCCCCTGGAGAATGAACTTACAGTGTTGGTCCCCATCCCGTTTCCTAGGAGACTCACACATGAAACATGGATCTGCATGGTGAGGCTGGAGTTCACAAGATTGAGAGGAGCAAGGATGGGCAAATCTGAATTTTCCAAAGGAGCGGGGAAGGGCAGAGGAAGGGTTGTGAATAATTGTATATTAATGTTGTTTCGGAAATCAGTTATACAAACAAACAAAAAGTAGGAACAGACCCATAAATACAGAGAACACACTGATGGTTGCCAGAGTGAAGAGGGGGGTGCGGAAATGGGAAAAATGGGAAAGGGCGGGGGAGGTACAGGCTCCCAGTTACGGAATGGGTAAATCACAGGGATAAAAGGCACAGCATGGGGAATATAGTCAATAATATTCTAATAGCATTGTATGGTGCCAGATGGTAACTACACTTGTAGTGGGGATAGCACGATGTACAGACTTGTCAAATCACTATGTTGTGCACTTGAAACCACTGTCACATTGTGTGTCAACTATACTTCAATTTAAAAAAATCGGTTACATATATATTTACTCTAATGAAAGTCGTGCTTTAAAACAGTTTTACATTGTGGGGTTTTTTTAATTTAAACATCATATTTTGTGCCTTTTCCCATGTCTTTTTAAACTCCTTGAGTGTAGGTAATTTTTAATGTGGCTTTGTAATCCAATATATGTTTATAAGATAATTTCTCTATTGTCAGATATTTAGAGTGTTTCCATTTTTACTATCATAAATCAACTATAGCTAAATACAATCCTTTCTCCTCAACATCCCAAAGCCTACAACAGTTGACTTCCCTCTCTTCTTCCTGTGCAGGCTCCCAAGACAAGCAAGCAAGAGCCCTAATTTACTATCATGTCTTTTGAACCCTCCACTTTCTTCCATGTGCCCTACCCACCAGCCATACTGGAACTTTTACCATTTCAGGGCAATACCCTAAGTTTTCCTGCCTCAGTGCTTTATGCTCTTTCACCCATGTGGAATTTTCTCTTTCCCTCATAAATATTCACCCATCCAAATCCCACCCGTCATTTAAGACTCATCTTAAATACCACTTTCTTCCTTGAGCCCTATCTATATTTCTCAGGGTATTCGAGAATAGGATCTATGTCTCCATCATCTTCATATGACCTGCTGTGTTCCACACGTCTTCTTCCAAATAGTGGAACCACAAGTATTTGTTGAATTGACTCCCTGATAGCTCAGATCCCATCATCCTATAAACGGACTGGATTGCATTTTCCTAAATGCATTCACTGGTGTTTGCCAAAAGTATTAGAGTGCACGTTGCTCTATGTTCAGCCCTTTTGGATAGCTTGCTGGCTCTTTTTACAGGAAATCTCCATCAACTTGCATTTCACTCCTTGGTAAGATGTCAGTACTTTCTGAAAACCAGATGATTTCATTGTGTCTCTTATTTTCCATATATAAGAATGTTAAATGGGCTGTATGCCAGGACTTATTCCTGAGGGAACGTTTCTCTTCCGAAGTCATTTCTACTGACCTATGTCCTTGTTTTCCTATCAGAAAGTGCCCACACTTCCAAGGTCTTCTGTAATAGTTTCCCTGAGGGCAGAGACTGTCATGTTTACTGCCAGCACCTGGCATTAAAGCTGGCACACAGAAAGGTCCAATAAATCATTTGAATGAATTACTATAAGGGGCTCGAACAAGAATGCTGACACCGAATGACCTTAGCAATGTTCCGGTCCCAGGAGTCAGATTGGGCCAGGGCAACTTAGCACTGGAGGAGTAGTAAATAAGGGTGAGATTGGAAGACCACGTACAAGAATTAAAGTGAGGCGAAGCCTGGGTTTAGAAGCCATGCAAATCATGGATAGTTTGGGAAGCAGATCAAAATAGGCTGAGATATAAGGGCTCAGGGTGTAGGTTACTAAGAGAGACCGGGAGAATCTTGGTATCTGTTCTTAGCAAAGAAAACTTCTCTAAACCATCAGTTCTTTCACTTCTAAAATAGAGATGATAATCATAGGCATCTCAGAAGGTTGTCGTGAGAATTAAATGTCATCCAACAAATATTTACTGAGTGACTACTATGTTTCACGCTCTGTGTTAGGTGCTGCGTAATGGATGTAATGCTCTTAGTTTTATACTCAAATGCAAGGTCAAATGGGAATCCAGGTTTCTATTTATGAAAAAATGTCACTCAAATCCAATGAAGAGTTATCTTTCTTCTAGCTTCGTGAAAGACTTTTTTCTAATTTAAATTTTCGTTAGTTAACATACAGTGGAATATTGGTTTCTGGAGTAGAGTTCAGTGATTCATCATTTACATACAACACCCAGTGCTCATCACAACACTTACCCTCTTGAATACCCATCACCCATCTAGCCCATTCCCCAGCCACCTCCCTCCATCAACCCTCAGTTTGTTCTCTACCGTTAAGAGTCTCTTATGGTTTATTTCCCTCTCTCCTTTTCTTCCCCCTTCCCATAAGTTCATCTGTTTTCTTTTCATGCAAGACTTTTGAAAGTCTGAATAAAGTATAGTAACTTGCATCCTCCTTACCCATGCTCTTGCCTCTTACCTCAAAGAACTCTAATGGGTCACTCAAAGCCTGGTTTCTCTCCACATATATCATGTTGGCTTTTCTCTTAAATTACTAGATTTGCTGAACAATTCAGTGAGCCACTGTTTTATTTTATTCACCCCACATACATATACACACACCTTCCTGAGTTTGTACTAAAACTCACTGTAGTGGGATTACCCTGGGCCTCTCCTAGCCATAGCTACAGCTAATAATTGCTTACACACTGTGGTCACTCTGTATCTACAAGTTACTTCCAAATTCTTAGATAGGTGGTATTGGCTTCTAATGATATGTCTACCTCTAGTCAGCCATTATTGTTGAGAGTATCTAACTCATCTAATCTAGTTGAGTCCAAGGCAATTTTAGAGGGAATTTCAGTAAATCAAAGAATCTTACTGTTAAAAGGGATACTCAGATCTTCCAGTCCAACTCCTGATATTCTGACTCTGGAAATACTGAGGCCAATTCTCTAATTTCCTTTTCATTCCTGAACATGCATTTTAAATCTTGATGACTAAATGTTGCCACTGATTCTGTTTTTCTCCTTTGGTAACCTTAACAAAATTTTAATTCTAACTTCGATTCCCTTGAAGATGCTTTTCAAATTATTTCTAACCACCTCATTTCCGGTAAGTAAAGGTTTATTTTCCAATAGAATTTGTAGGATACAGCTGCAAAATGTGTGAAGCAATGTTAGAACTGAAAGGAGAAATAGATAAATCCACAGTAGTTAGAAATTGCAACATCTCTCTCTCTCTCTCAACAGTTGATAGAACAACTAGACAGAAAATCAGGATATGGAAGAACTGAGGGTTTTTTGCATACATAAAGAATTGACTTACATTTTTGAAAAAAATCTTGGGACTTTCAGAAACATTTGCCAATTTACTATTGCTTGAATGTCACTCGACCACAAATAATCTCACAAATTTGCTTTAGTCTTATTCTTTGAGATATTAGCAATGTTCTTAATGCCTTATATTTATTCATTCAATCATTCAACAGAAATTTATTAATATCCTCTATAGTCAAGACATTGCATTGAGTCTTACAATTGATTTCATTGCTTTTGAAATGTTTAATAATTAAATTCCGTGTGAAGGGTTATTTAGCAATAATATATAGTTGGAATTTTAAAAACTGTTGAAAAAGTGGTAGGACAAAATCAATTAACAAGCATCCTTTTTCACTTTCAGAAGCTCTTCTCTGAAGAGAATTCTGGAATTATAGTTTCCTCCAGCACCCCATTGTTACATGTAAGAAAAATACAATCCAGAGACAGAAAATGCCTTGACTTGCCTGACATCACAGAATAAATGGCAACAGAGGCAGTAGCAGGGCCCAGATCTTTCCTGGCTCAGCCCAGTGCACAGCCCCATTGGGCTGGCCTGGATCAGAGGGTCACTGCTCCACGGCATGCAATTAAGCTGAACATCTGGCTTTAGCAGCAGATGTGTCTCCCCTCCGCTTCATGGGTTCTTTCTGTTTATCATCTCCCCAAATCTCCCTCCTCACATTCAACAACATATCACACTGAAGCTCCTGACACAAATCTCTTGCCCAAAGATCAAAAGCTGGTTTCTTCCTGTGAGTACTGGATTTATCAGAACCAGCTTGGGTTTTTATTACCCTTCAGAACACACTGAGTATAGATCCTGTACAACCTGCTGCTATCAGACCCAGCAGATAAATTACCTCCTTCTCTATGCCATCTCCAGCATTTGAGGGACATCATTTTTGCATTAGAGAAGATTCTTCAAGACCACTGCCTCATCTAGTGTGTGGGCCCTGTTGAGGACACGCTCCTACATCATGCAGGTGCCTGTCCACCTGACACCCCTGATGCCCATGGCTTGAGGGTCGATAGGCTACAGAACTGAAAAACTGACCAGCAGAAACAACCAAACCAACCTCTCAGCCCTTCTGGCTTAGTTTTTCCCACTCACCAAAGACAAGTCTCTTCTTTGGGCTTCAGGACTTGATTTCTACCCCTAACAGGTATTTCAATTTCAGGAAGATCTACAAAGGTGTTGTCTCAGTTAAACAAATCAGGCAGTGCTTCTCCTATTACTGGAATTTCTTTCTTTCTTTCTTTCTTTCTTTCTTTCTTTCTTTCTTTCTTTCTTTCTTTCCTCTCTTTCTTTTTTTCTTTCTTATTTCTTTGTCTTTTCTTTTTTTTTAGAAATTTACTTATTTGAGAGAGGGAGTGTGTATGTGTGTGTGCCCATGCATGCGGGGAAGGGGCAGAGGGGAAGGGAGAGGGGAAGCAGACTCCCTGCTGAGTGTGGAGCCCTACATGGGGATGGATCACATGGCCCTGAGATCATGACCTAAGGAAACCAAGAGACAGATACTTAACCAACTGAGCCACCCAGGCGCCCCATCTCTTTTCTTGCTCTCCTTTTTTTTCTTAGGTTTGTAATCTTTATGCTTGTGCTGTTTAAACATCCTTGCTATTTGGTAGCTAGTATGTCACTGCCCCATCTGGTCAAAGATACCACGATTTAGTTGACTGATTAATTTGTTGATTGGTTGACTGGGTGGACTTTTCTGAATATAATGCTTGGTTCAGCAATATAAGAATTACAGAATCTCTGGCTGGGTGTACTGATTCTTCTTTTTTTTTTTTTTTTTTAAAGATTTTATTTATTTGTTGGACAGAGAGAGAGCACAAGCAGAGGGAGCAGCAGGCAGAGGGAGAGGGAGAAGCAGGATCCTCACTGATCAGGGAGCCCAATGTGGGGCTCCATCCCAGGACCTTGGCATCAATACCTGAGCTGAAGCCGGTCGCTTAACCGACTAAGCCACCCAGACATCCCTGATTCTTAAACTGTAGCTGCCCCATTAGTAGACCTTTTATAAAATAAAGCTTTTATAAAATACTGAACAGATTCTGATTTAATTTAATCTTGGATCTCAAGTCCTTCTGGGTGACTCTCATGGGTAATCAAGTTCAGAACCTCTGGATAGGTAAAAGATTGCCCAGGCAACCACTGATCTGATGCTTAAATCCCTTCCATTGGGAAATCTAGAATGATGACTCTTCTTGGGACTAAGATGCTAGGTGGTGTAGTCTTCCAGGAAACCTTCCTGGGTATACAAACTGAACACCGCTCATGTAGAAGGAGGCAGCCTGTAGTGATTAGTAGTAGACTAGAACTTCCTTTCCAAAAGCTAGCAGTGCTTAGCTGTGGCCCTTCCTGGTGTCAGAGGACTACCCTCCTAGGTCAGTGGTTTTCAACTGGGGAAAATTTGTCCCCCAGATGACATGTGACGATGTCCGGAGACATTTTGGTTATTACAGCTTGGGGGGAGTGCTACCGGCATCTAGTGAGGAGTGGTCGGGGGTGCTGCTAAACATCCCACAACGCACAGGACAGCCTCCCCAGCAAGGAGCTATCCAATCCAAAATGTCAACAGCGCCCAGGTTGAGAAGCCCTGTCCCAGATCCTTGCTCTCATGTCCCCCTTCCTCCCAGGAAATACCGTCTTTAATGAAATTAGTCCTAAACCTTTCCTTCCCCCCCCCCGCCCCGCGGGGCTTGAACTGAACTCATGACCCCAAGATCAAGACCTGAGCTGACATCAAGACTCAGATGCTTAACCAACTGAGCCATCCAGGTGCCCCTAAACCTTTTCCTTCCTTCTCAGGCATGATTTCAACAACGTTTTTCTTTTTTCTTTTTTCTTTTTTTTATTATATTATGTTAGTCACCATACAGTACATCCCTGGTTTTTGATGTAAAGTTCCATGATTCATTAGTTGCGTGTAACACCCAGTGCACCATGCAATACGTGCCCTCCTTACTACCCATCACCAGCCTATCCCATTCCCCCACCCCCCTCCCCTCTGAAGCCCTCAGTTTCAACAACGTCTTTCAAATCGACATTTTATATCCTTTTTAAGTAGTCCCAGGATGAGATCATCCTGCTTTGCTTTTAAAAAATAAAGACTGCCACCTGATTGTGTATGTCAGAGAGGTAGAATGATCCCAGTGCCACCTTTCCCACTTGCTGCTTCTTTTCCCACTTGGCTGCCTTTCCGAAATACAAAATGAGCTGAGGCCCATGACCTAGGGGAGGCCCAGCCTCACCTGCACGGACCAGCGCCGCAGCCAGGGGAGCCGGCCATGGGGCACAGGCCACTATGTGAGATGTCCTGAGGTTTATCTGCTGCCAGGCTGGCTGGGGCAGGCCTGCTGCCAGGATGATTAATAAGTGCTGGGCTGACACACTTCTAGTAGGTCCTAGACCTGCTGATTTTTCTCCCCACTTCCTTAGATCATTTCATTAAATTTAAGATTGTTGTGATTTAAACTGAACTGTCAGGCAGCCTGGGGACAAACATGGGGTTTGGTGAAGAAATGGAACCTGGTACTGCATTTACTAAATCCAACCTCAGTTGGGTGCTTTTTCTTTCTCTTAAAGAAATAATTCAAAACTCCCAAGGCTGGAAGTAGAAGTAGAACCTTCCCCTGCAGTGTCAGGAGCCCACACAGTGCGGCTGGCATGCCAGGAACGGGAGCCGATTATAAATAGCATAAAAAGCAGCATCAGTCAAAATTCACTGATGTGCCTGAGCAAAATGTTAAAAGAAACAAACAGCTCCTGAAATAAGAAGCAATGATCTCTTTTAATTTTTTAAATTTAAAGTGCTTAAGAATGAAAACCATATATATACATATAGATTAAACACACACACACATACACACGCTATATACACACTGAGACCCTTTAGGAAAAATGGGTAATTATTAATTTTAAAATAACAAAATTACAAGTAGTCGGAGCCACGCAGAAGGAACAGCCATCCTTTTTCTGTGTAATCGATGCTATTTATTTAGAAAGCCCATGGTTTCCCCTTCTAAAATAATTTTCCTTTGTTTCTCAGAGTCCATAGAAAAATATTTCAAAAAAAAAATAAATAAATAAGTAAATAATAAATAAAAAAATAAAATAATTTTCCTGTTACGTGCATTTTTTTTCCAGCTTCGATGGAAACCATTTGAGATTCCAAAAGCATCTCAGAAGAAGGTGGACTTTGTGAGCGTAAGTCAATACCATCCACACCTTCCCTCTGCTCTCCTTTCTTCCCCGGTGAGTGATCCAGCCATCTGCAGGCCGAATGCCAAGCCACAGCGACTTCGAGGCAGGCAGCGGAGACAGCACCGCCTGCCTCTGCTTCCAGGGCTGGCCGACGGATGTCTTACTTACAGGCACCGAATGGCCTCTGACACCAAAGCGCACTGGTGAGCTCTTTACAACATCTCTGAATGGCCAATGGAGATTGAGCATTTACCTGCCTCAGGTCTCTCTGTTTTTGGCTAGAACAGGGGTTCTTAGCTTTTTCCCCCCATGGACGCCTTTTTTCTCTTTTTTAAATTTTGGTAGTTACCATCCAGTGCAATATTGGTTTCTGGAGTAGAGTTAGGTGATTCATCGCTTACATACATACCCAGTGCCCATCACAAGTGCCCTCCTTAATACCCATCGCCCACCTAGCCCATCCCCCACCCACCTCCCTCCATCAACCCTCAGTTTGTTCTCTGTAGTTAAGAGTCACTTATGGCTTGTTTCCCTCTCCATGGACTCCTTCAATAGTCTGGTAAAGCTTGTGTTTCTACATGCATAAAATAAATGTTTACATGCATAAAATTACGAAGAATTGATCATACTGAAATACAATGATAAAAATATTAAAATAACAAATTTGGTTTTATAGTAACATATATGCTTCCTATCAATGCACTAAATTACAAGATCTATGGAAAGATCTAATAGCTATAGTTGTTAGAAGTATGAACATAAATGATATTCCGGAAAAGCTGTAACAACTATAATGTGTTCTAAAAATATCCATGATTTCTATCGGTGACCAGGTTACAGGTCACATCTAATGTTTCTGTGATTTGTTTCTTACATTCATATTAATTGAAGGAAATTATATATTTCAGAGATTAGTGAAAAAAATATATAATTTTGTCCCTATCCAAGTTCATGAACTTTCTGAAATGGACCCTTGAGCTAGAATAGCATTGACTCAAGGGTGACAACTCTAGTTAATGCAATGCTGATCAGAAGTTCTGCTTGGTAGTTACAGGTCTCGGGAGTATTGGAACACTTGTGCTCAGAGCAAACCACATGTAGGGGAGAGGGAAGGGAGCTACAAGGCAGAGGGCCTTAAAGAAGGCACTGAAAGATTTTGCAGACCAACCTCAGCCCACGGCTTACTTAGGAAGAGTTCAGGTGCCCAGCCATAGGCCAAATTGTTTGGATCATGCAGAATTCCTTCTCTATATTAAGTACCCCAAGCTCTGTGTAGACTCATCTAAATAGATCCCAAACTGGCAAACTGAATTAAAATACTAAAAGAAATCCCCCACTCTGGGTGAATTATGGATATCTGAAGGAGTGGAGCTCCCTCCTTTCCATCTGCAGATTTGGGGCTGAGGGTTTTGAGAAGACCCATGTGTTAGGTTTCTTGGACTGTGGATTATCAGCAGAGAGGATTACAGCTGGTCAGAATGATTCCATTTCCCTGTTGTGGAAAAATTGGGGCTGATCATACGTATAAGCACAGGGCTGCCTACCTGGTGGAGTGTATTTGAGGGGCCTAATGTGGCAACCTTCCTCCCTAGGCCTCCCAGATACTTGGTTTTACCTAAGAAAGAAGCTCTCCTCCAGGCTGATCTTAAGCACCAAACTGATAAAATGTCAAGTGAGATCATCTTAGCCATTGAGACAACCCAAATATAGCTCTATGGCTGGCAGCTAGGGTGAGCTACCACCCACCAAGCATAAAACCCATAAATCTTGAGCTCCCCAGAGGCAGGCTGGACCCCGAATGTCCCACTTATCCCACGGAGCAGACCCTAGTAGAACCTTGCCTCCTGGCTCTCAGGGACCAGGAGGGGGGCTGGCCTCTTGGACAAGCCTCGCATACACCCTTCCTTCTCCTGTGGTTTCTCCCAGGGCCTGCATACCTTGTGTGGAGCTGGAGACATAAAGTCTAACAATGGACTTGCCATCCATATTTTCCTCTGTAACACCTCCATGGGGAACAGGTAAGTGGCTCAGTGCTTGGGCAGAACATCCCTATTCCCCAAGAGCTGTTGGCCAGAGAGTGAAAGCCAGGTTGTTGTTTTATGTTATTGTGGTTTTTTTCCCCCAGAGCAATGTTGATATACATTTATTAATAAGTGAGCATTTCAATCTTGACTGATTGTTGTAACATACATAAGAATTTCACATAACAATGCAAATAGAAAAGAGACAATGGGCATTAGGAAGCTAGAGTAGTCCAAGAGGCATTTTGACTTTAACCAGGTTTGAGTCAGAATATCTCTAATTTCTCAAACTTCCCCATGGCTGTTCTTGAGTCCAAAGTCATACTGCATGAGCAGCCATTAAGGGCCACCAGTTGGTGATGGGTCAAGCTGATAGACTTTGGCTTCAGCTATTAACTGTGTAAACTTAACATTCCTCAGTAGAGGAGCTTACATATTGGATTTTTTTTAACTAGAAAAAATATACAAGTGGCATTCTGCCTCTTCTTGGAGAAGCAGAATCTCATAGCGGTTTTACACACTACCTCTGGAACCAGATCCTTACATCCGAAGCCCCGTTCCACTCCTCCTGGCTGAGTAATCTTGGGCAAGTCATTTAATTTCTCTGAGCCATGACAAGGCACTGAAGATGTCTCTTTGGGTCCAACCTCATATCATACCACCTCCCCTCTTTTCACCTGAGCTGCACTAGCGTTCTTTCAACCTGCCTCAGAGTATTTGCATGTGCTGTTCTTTCTGCCTGAAATGTTCTCCCCACTCCCCAAACTCCTGCCTAGACAATTCCTTCATATCTCAGGTCAAATGTCCCTTCTTCAGGGAAGCCTTTGCTGACTCCTCACATTAGATCAGGTTCATTATTCCTTCATTCCCCTGAACTTGACTTTCATAGTGCCATTACAGTTTACAACAATACTGTTCTTGTAATTATTTGATTGCTATCTGACTCTAAGCTGCATGAGGGCAGAGACTGGGTCATTTTGCTCACCAGTTTATATCCAGCACTGAACCTGGCACATGGTGAGTGGTAAATAGTAATATGCGGAGTGAATTAATTTGTCTGGACAGTGTTAAAACTGAAAATCACAGGAATTATTCTTTATGTTTCAGATGTTTTTACAATTCAGATGGGGACTTCTTGATTGGTAAGTTCTGAATATTTCACTGTGAATTGATCCCTAGTCACAAGCTGCTTTTCAATTTTATACATATTATTTTCCTTTATCCTTCAATCTGTCTTATGTAATACAATCTACAGACCGAGGTCTAGAGGCCATTGGTGATCTGGAAAAGATTCCTGGTGTACCTCAAAGCCCCTGGTCTATTTCCTGGTCTCTCTATCTTTGCCTATCTCTGCTGGGCCTTTTTAATATGGGAGAATTGGAAAGCTGAAAAGAAATAAAGAGTAATACCAACATGTGATTAACTTATTAAGATAACTCTATTTGTCTTCAAACCCACCCAAGAAAAGACCATCTGTCATTGATATCTGCTGTTTAGATAGAAATTTTCATGATGCCGTCTAAAACAGAATGTCTCTTAGAGATTTCTCTGGTCTACCCATTCTATTTGATGGTTCAGTATTGATATTTTGTAGTCACCATTTTGGTGTAGACATTAGATATGGAAATGCCAGACTTACTGGAACTGTCAGAAATGAGTGGTTTTCCATCCGATTTCTGCTGCCCTTTTTGGTCAATCCACAGAACTGGGCACATACGAGCTCCTTACCTCACAAGCAAAAATAAACAGAGTCGATTTTTTTCATTCACTTTCTCCCAAGTAGTAAAATTGCTAACCTAAGTTGTCAGAATATACATCTCCCCCCATGAGACTAAATAAAGCTCTTTTCTTTTGGCATGAAAAATCTAATGCGGCCCTTGAGCCTTTTACTCTTCATGAAGTGGTCCTCGTGTGAAAAGAGTTGTTCACTGCTGCCCTGTCTTTTTTGCTAGTTCCCCAGAAAGGGAAACTTCACATTTACACTGAGTTTGGCAAGATGCTTGTGCAGCCCAATGAGATCTGCGTCATTCAGGTTGGTGATGTGTCCCCTTCTCCCCTGCCTCTCCCTAATTTTGGAGCAATCAGATGTTGCCGCTGCTGTCATTTCCAACTCTAAAATTTCTTGATGGTTCGTGTCTGAGCAAGGGGAGGGAGTTTCAGTCATGCAGGAGGCTCCCTGTGCAGAAGGGGAAGCAGGCTTGGGTGCCTGATTTGTTTTAAAACAGGACACAATCACAAAGCAAGGAGCATTGTCAATTTGCTTTCCTAAATACTGATACACAGTTTGGATAAGGCTCTGTTCCCATGGATTGGTGTGTATGGGGTGGGGGTGGGGGTGCGGTGAAGATTAATTTCTTAAAAATTTGGCACTGGTATCTCTGAACCCAATGAGAGATTAGAGTAGAATTGGTTTGGGTCACAGATGTGATTAGGAGTTAAATTTTTTTGTTAACTCATCTTTGAGCAGGTCACCTCTCATAGCTCAGCAGACTAGGGCTTTATTTTTGCATCTGGAGCTAGCTGTGGCTCTGGGGCAGCTTCTTCATAGCTACAGGTATGATTTGGAAGTGCACACCGCTGTCTGCTTCCTGTTCCAGAGAGGAATGCGGTTCAGCATTGATGTGTTCGAGGAGACCAGGGGCTACATCCTGGAGGTCTACGGTGTCCACTTTGAGTTGCCTGACCTGGGACCAATTGGTAAACCTTCACTACAAGCTGTTAAGTTCCCTTGAGATATAGGACAAATAATCCCATGAGAGTTAAACATCCTTCTCCTCTCATTATCCTTCTCCCCTCTTGATCTCACTCAAATTTCAACTTTCTTCTCTAGACAACTTCTCTAGATCAGGTGTAGTTGGGAATTTCAGAAGCATATTAGAACTCTCTAAACAACCCCAGATATTTTTTTTTCAGACCTCTAAGTTCAGGGGTTCTGTGCAATGTCTGACCCAACAGATGAATGAAATCATTAATTAGCTCATCAGTATATCAATCCATCAGCTAGTCTTGGCTCTGTTGTGCTGAGGGTAATAACGGAATCTCATCAAAGGATAGCACAAGCGTCTTCCCGTAAAATACATACATAAAAGTACACAACCGAAGCCAACCCATAACAAATCTCTCTCTAGAGTAGTGTATAGACCATTGGAGAGCAGACAGTATGTAATAGATTTCTGGTTATACAGTGTACACCCAAAAGGATGTAGAAGTTTGGGTTACTGGGGACCAAGTCACCAGGAACAGCTTTACAGAAGAGATGAGATTTGACTAATTCTTGATGAAAAGCTGAGGACAAATAGAAAGGAAAGGGAACAGCTTAAGCAAAACCATACATGTGGGAATAAGCTTTGTGACTAGGAGGGAGGCCATATTCTTAAGTCAATAAGTTGTGTGTAGACAGTAAAGTGGGGGAAAGCCATAAAAACGGCAAGGACTGTACTCCTATGGAGAAGGGACGTGGGCTGAAAGATGCATAGTCTACAAACCTCACATTCTGACTCAGCACATTCCGACTCAGCACATTCCGCAAAAGCTACGCAGTTAACTTGGGCCATGAAGGAGCTAGAAACCTCCTCCATGAGGCAAGATGAAAACTTTCAAAAGTGAATCAAGGTCCCCCCACCCCCGATTCTTCTGGCAAACTGGAGGCAGGAGATGCAGGAGAGAAGTGAAGGAGGAGTTGTTCTCAAAACATCTCTCGGAGTGAAAAGAGGGGCTGGGAAAATTGGCCCTTGGTTTCATCTTTGACATGTTTGCTAAAGGTGGTGGCCACACCTCCCAGTTCCTCCTTTCCTTGTCAACAGCTTTTTTTAAAGCAAAACAGGACAGGCCAGCATGTGCCTTCTGGTCACTCCCCTGGGGAGATCCAAATAGTCAGAGGAAGGTGGGAGGCAGCAGAGAGGCGGCTGGAGCCATGGCGGGCCGTCTGTCATCCGGCTCACCACCCGCTCTTCCCACTTCAGTCTGGCTTCCTGCTGCTCTACAGTCAGCATAGCCTCCAGGTTCCGGGGAACACACCCTCTGGAAAATATATATAATTTACTAACCAGCTGGGGGCTTATATTTTTTAACCCCAGGAGCTGGAAATGATAAAACACTCCCCAGGTCTCTCCTCTCAGAGTTAAATTATGTTTTTGCTCTTATACTTTTTATTTTTGGTCTTTTGATTTATTTTCTTTCTCTGGAGGGAACACTCACTCCTAACCAAAGGTAAGCAGGCAAGTCCTGAGTACTTTTTTCCTGAGTGGCAGACAGATTTGTCAGGCTGGAGAGCAGTTTTGCAGACTTGGATGGATTCTGACTTCTGTCTGAGGAGCGGAGGCATGCCTGGGGCAATAGTAGGTAACCCTTCCTTTCTGAGATCAAGGACTGTAGATGAGTTCTAGAATCATCACGGTTTTCTCGGGGGGAAGTTCTAGTATTCTACCGAACCTTCCCTTCGCCTCTTTTCTAGTCTCATCCTCTCGCCTCACCTGCAGTGATGCAATAATGTGTGTAACGTGGTCGATAAACCGTATTTACTCTACAACTTTAGGAGGTGATGCTGGTGATGATGATGATGATTTTCTTCATTCCTTTTCCTAATCAAATTCCTTGGATCCTTCTAAAAGGGTACCAGACAGGGATTCCAATGAGCCTTTGGACAATGAAAGCAAATTGTGGAATGGCTCTTGACATGGCCCTTTCTCTTTGTGCAACTGTGGGCATCTTTCCTATGTGATTTCAGAAGTGTCTAAAAGACTTTTGGGTTGCTGTATTCTAGGAGCCAATGGCTTGGCCAATCCTCGCGATTTTTTGATACCTGTTGCCTGGTATGAAGATCGCCAAGTGCCAGGTGGCTACACTGTGATTAATAAGTACCAGGGCAAGCTATTTGCTGCCAAACAGGTAAAGTAAGAGGGTCGGCGGACAAGAAGGGAATAAATAGTTATTAAGCACCTACTGATTGCTAAGGCCAGTGTTAAATACTTTGCATATATTATATTCTTTCATCTTTATCATACCACTAAGATGTTATAAATAAGGTACTATTTGCCTCATTTGTAGTCACAAACAAGTAGTGACAAATAATTTACCAAATGTCATAGTAAATGGCAGGACTAGCATTAGAACCCTATATCTGTTTGACTCCAAAGGTCATGTTCTTTCCACTCACCAAGCAAAAAGAATCCTGGCAATATGTAGGTCTCTATAAATGGTGTGTAAAATATGCTATACAGGCAGGGTAATGTGTTGTGAAAAAGGGAAATGGTAAACAAGCAGATCATCCAAGACTTATATTACCAATGGCCACCATATTTCAAATACAAACTATGACTGATACAAAAGAAGTAGAACTCGGTTAATTAGCTTGACATAGTTTATACTACCAGCCTTGTAAACTTGGGAGATAAGCAGAGGCATTGATAATAATAATAATAAAATAATAATAATAATAATAATAAATAACATAATATGTAATCTATATTAGCATTTATTATATTACTCAATGTGCTGAACATATGTTAGCAGAAAATAATTATATAACCAAAATAATCCAAAGATTTCTTCTGTTTCCTGTTATTTATTACCATTATTTTGGCCCATTTGACATATAGCCTCTATTTTTCAAGGCATATTATTTTCCTTGAACAGCATCCAAGATAGATAGTATGCTAACCAGCAGAGGCCAACTAATTTGGCACTTAAAATTAACCCCTGAGAGTTAATTGCCAGCCTCATTGACACATTGTCACCTTCATATTGTCTGGGTCAGGATTTCTCAAAATGTGGTTTAGAGATTATTTGCATCAGAAATCCTAAGGGAAGCTTGTTTAAAATGTTACTCCAGCCTAGCAAAAATTATAACTTCTGGGCATGGGGTGTGGAAACCTACATTCATGTTAAGCATGTTCCCCATATGATTTTTGACATGCAGTTGACAGAGAACCACCATTCCAGAGGTAGCCAGCAGCTCCATGGGTTTCCACAGCGGACCCCGTGCCGGTTATTCTCTGTGTGAGCTCCCATACTGATCCATTATCTCTTCTCTGCCATGATCTGTGTTCTGGGGGCTTGACCTGTATGGGCTCCCTAGCCAGCTGGTTTTTGGTGGGGTTCAACCAGTGGGAGGTACTCACAGGAAGTTGGAGGGCAGGAGGAAAGACAAGTTGGGGATTTTCTTCTCCTGTTTCTTCCCCATTTGGGACTGCACCCCTCCGTGATCTGTTTCTGTTGGCTAGCCCCAGTGGCGTGTTGGAGCCAGTTCATACCAGCATGCAAGAGGGGATGGACACATTCTTCCCAGCTTTGTGTTCAGCAACATTACATTAATAGCTCAAAAGTGATCAAGATGGAATATTTATACCCCCCAAATTAGCAAATGTTATAAAACAGAGCATTTTTCCCCCAGAGAGCCAGTTGCTAGTTGTTAAATATTTTCCGGCACACCACTGAACAGCCCCTTCCTCGTGGTTCTAGCTCTTGCTGGAATCCTATAACATTTTCTTCCCATATCCCACAGGCCTAGGAATTGCAATGTCTTTGCACTGCTGCTAGGTTCAGAAACCTCAGCATCTCTAGTCAGTTCACTTAACCCTAATCACACCTCTGTGAGTAGTCCCTTCAGTAAAGTCTTTAGAATATTCTGAGTTAGATGCTGTTTCCAGAACAGATGCATAGCTGCAGTGGGGAGTACCGCCCTGTAACAGAACACTGATCCTCTCCTTCTCCAGAGCAGTCCCAAGGAACATCACCTCGGGATTGCTCTGGAAACTCAGGTCCTTGGGGCTGGAACTCTTAGATACCATCTCACCTTCTTGCACTCAGCAGCCCAGGCACTGTGTGTACCAGAAGCTCCTCGAGGCAGCAGTTACCTGGAGCTCAGTCTCAGCGAGTGCCTGCCCTCTGCACGAGGAACCCCAGACGGTGGCCCAGACTGTCTGAGAACTGCTGACATCCACAGATCTCACCAGTGTGTTGAAAATTGTTGAAAAGGCACACTTGGAGAGTGTGCTGGCTTCTGCTGCACATGCGATCGGAGGCAGCTGCAGCGTATGAACTGGAAAAATAGGGTTAGTGGCTTAACAAGGGACAGTTTGAAGGCACGTGAAGCAACCACAAAATGATTCAGGGTTATACGTCTCCCAAAGGACGCCATTACTAAATTATGAGAACAAAATCAAATCAAAGAGAGAGACCATGATGCCAAGTACAAATTGTGGAAACACAGCTATAAAAGCATTAAGTTCTAAGATTACCTTTTCCTGCCTTTTTTTTTTTTTTTTTTTTTTTTGATCAGGATGTCTCCCCGTTCAATGTGGTGGCCTGGCACGGGAACTACACCCCCTACAAGTACAACTTGGAGAACTTCATGGTCATTAACTCGGTGGCCTTTGACCATGCAGTAAGTCTAGACCATGGAGGGGCCCTGGGGCTAGGGCAGCCCTTAGATGGGAGGGCTCCCTGATAGTCACAGATTTAACATTTCCAGTGTCACCCTTGGAAGCCCAAGATATAGTCATTCATCATTGCACTGACAGGAATTTGAATCACCTGCAGCCAGGCTTCGGGGAAGGACTAAATAACAAGCTATTGGGCGAGCCAAGCCTGACACGCAACACTCACCCTTGAACTCAGCTTAGTTCTCACACCGAGTATCACAGTAACTCCCACAGATGACCAAAAACTTAGTTTCTCCTTGGCAAATGCATCCCCAAAGGAAACCAACTGCTAATGATAGTGATAAAGTCATGAGAAGGAAACAGCTCTGGGTTTGGAAAGTTCTCTGTCCTGCTCACAAATGCTGAGTCTGCTCGGTCCAGCTGCCTCCTCCGGTGCCTTCACTCCTGGCTGTTTCTAGCAGTGATGGAGCGGACAGCCCTCTTCTAGTTTCTCAGAATGTTCAGTGCCTGAATTTAAAACAAAGAAGTTCTAAAGCATCAACTCGGTCATATTTTTCACTCAATTAGAAGGCCACAAATAGGTCCCTGGTCTACAGGGCAAGCCCCCAAGGCCCCACGTTCGTGATCAAGCACTAGTTCTGAGATCCTGGGGGAAAGGTCATTTTGCAGCCTAGTTTATAATAGATTAACTTAACCCAGAAGCTGGAAGGATAATTAGAGCAGAAGCCAGAGAACCAGAGACAGAAAGATTACTCTGAGCCAACTCAGCTTATCTCTAGGGGGACAAAACCACCTTTCTGAAGAGCAACAACTCGTAACAAAACCAAAAGGGAAAAGAAAATGAGGCATCAAGCCCAAAACAGCATGAAAAAGGATTCAGAGACACAGATAGAGCTTTATTTGAGCCTCACTACCTTTTCTTTAACAGTTTCAGATCATTTCTCAAGACAGATGAAGAAGTGTAAAGTCTCGGAGCGATAGGGTTGGGTTTTTGGCTTGCCTTTGCACAGGTCCAGTCTTTGTACTGCTGCTACAGTTGTTCTTCCAAAATCCAGGTCCAGTCATTACCGCTGCATTAGAGAATCTTTGCAGCCTCCCCGTAGGTTAGGGTTGTCTGAGCTCTGAAGCGTGGTATCTGATGCTGTCTACCATCTGGCCCTAGACTCATTTTTCCAGTGCCCACTCTTAGCCCCTCTGCCTTCTGCCAGTGCATTCTGGGCTTTAGCTTTCTTGCCTTTTAACAAAACCTCTGTGCATTTTGATGTCCTTCCTGTTTTCTGTGCTTTAAAGTCCTTTTCCTTTCTTTCCTTTCTTCCTTCTTGCCTTCCTCCCTCCCTCCTTTTTCTTTCTCCTCTCATTTTTCAAGAACTTCCTCAAATACCACCCTCTCTTTGAAGCCTTCCCTGATCCCCTTAGGTAGGTAGGCACTCTCTACTCCCTGGGATTTCTGTTTATAAAGCTGGAGTGCCCTTGGCACCTTGCTGTGGTCAGTTGTTCATACACCTGTTTGATGACTCCTCCAGCACCCCCCCCCACCACTACTAACAATGCTAACGGGACAAGGGATAGATCTCAACCATCTTTGAATCCCAGACCCTAACATGGCATGTGAAAGCAAATATGATCCTTGATTTCAATGAAATTGAATCTCAATCTTTCCACTGAAGGATTCTAAAGTTCTTTTGAAATCGCAGTATTGTCCCTCAGCCTGTGCCCTCTATATTACCACCACCCAAACTAATGATGTAAGTGGTGTATTTTAGACCTGAGAATCAAACAAGGATAAGGAAAGCAATGAGGATACCATCTGGAATCTCGGTGATGCCCCCAAAGAGAAATATATCCTACATCTATACCAAAAGCTGGATACTATTTTATTTCTATTTCTGCCTCACTCTGAACATCCCTCCTGCAGAGAATTCCCTGCAGCACATCCCAGCTCTGGTCACCCTGACCTGACGTTGGGAGGTAGACACGACTGGTTCTCAGACCCATGGGGTAATACTTGCATGAAATGGGGGCTCAGCAGGGTGAGAAAGCAGCTCCAAATCCTCTTAGCTAGTGTTAATTCATTTTGCTTCAAGCACAGCAAGAGGGCAAAGTCAGATGAGTGATTTCTGCACCTCAGCCACAAGCTTGGCTTGATCAGAAATTACAGTGCCGGGGTACCTGGGTGGCTCAGTTGCTTAAGCCTCAGACTCTTGATCTCAGCTCAGTTCTTGATCTCAGGGTTGTGAAGTCAAGCCCCAGTTTGGGCCCCAGGTTGGGCCCCAGGTTGGGCCCCAGGTTGGGCTCCACAGTGGGCTCCACAATAGGCCCCACAAAGGGTATGGAGCCTACTTAAAAAAAAAAAAACCTAGAATCAACTTGGAAACCCCTTCCAGTGTGGGTGACATGGGTACTATTGTCCAGTCACCTCCCTTCCATCGTGGGCTCAGCGTCTCCTTGTCTTTCACAGGACCCATCCATCTTCACAGTATTGACTGCCAAGTCTGTTCGCCCCGGTGTGGCTGTCGCTGATTTTGTCATCTTCCCACCTCGATGGGGGGTTGCTGACAAGACCTTCAGGCCTCCTTATTACCACAGTAAGTCTCTATTTTACCAAGCCACATTGGAAACCAAAGAGACCACAAAATGGTGAACATTAGCCACTGGGAATACCACTGAGGTGTCTCTGGACACCATACCATGCTGACTTTCAGGATCCTGCCTCAGAGGCCTAGTGCCACTCCCCAAATTTGTAATTACTGAAACACCATGACTTCTGTGGAGATGCCAGTGATGTGTTGGCTCTGAGAAGGAAGTAATGCCTACAGCCCAGCTCCTCTGGCCCTGAGGAGAGGCAGAAAGGCTGATAGAGTGTGAAGCAAGACGTTTCTTTACATTTCAGATGCTTCTTTCGGGGGAGAGGGAATGGTGGGATGTTGTTGGTTAGTTTGTTGTTTTTGGAAAGCTCTTTACCTAAGTCTGGTTCAAGAGCCAGTGAAATGTGCCTTCTCCAATTATTTTAGTGGGATAAAACAGACTGCAGTCCGCACTAGGGAAGGGACCCCATTCTGAAAGCAGTTTCTATGGAACATTTGTTGCCTAGAACAGAATGTAATAAATCTATTATTTTTATTTTATTAGTATTATTACTAGCAGCTAACAATTATTGGCCATTTTCTATGGCTCTGTTATAAGTTCTTTAAAAGTATTAACTCACTTAATCCACAAAACAGTTATAAGAGGGAGGTAGTATCATTATCCCCTTTTTTTTCAGAAGGTTAAACTGAGGCATGAAAGATTAAGTAATTTGGAAAGACTGAGTAACTTGCTCAAGGCCTCACAACTAGTTCAGTGGTGGCATCAGGATTTAATTGAAGGTAGTCTGATGCCAGAGCACGCACACACTCCCGACCACTAACACGTGCCTAGCACAGTGCCCGATACACAATACGCATCTAATAAACATTTACTTAATTAGTAAATGCAACACCAAGAATGAATAGGTATTTCGCGGCTGTGCTTAATGAAGCGGGCATCTGTAACAGTCCAACAGCCAGCGGTAAATCCAGCCTAAAGGTCAATGCACAATCCACTTCCTGAAGAGTGCATTTTTGTGCATAGAGTACTGGAAAGACTCTGAGGTGCATTTCAGCTGGAACATTCTTAAAAACAAATCCCTTTCCTTAGTCGACCTCAGAGCCTTCTGTCTATATAAGGTTCCCCTTTATATGTACCAGCTCCCAGGTCCCCCAGCTCAAGAAGATACAACAGTGCACTGAAGAGGCAATTTAGGCATTTATAGAAGGTACAGAAGTAGGGCTCTGAGGATGGAAGAAAGCCGCTTCATGGTCAAATTCCAGCACCACCTTTTTCGGGTGACACCATAATGGTGGAAGAAAGGATACAATCAGTTACCGCTACAAAGACACCAGATACTTTGTAAATAGAATCAAAACAGACTACCAACTTTTCTGAGGCGTGTCAAGCCCATCACAGGCCCTGAGTGTTCTCCTGGAAGTTAGTGCCGCTGAGAGAATTGCTTTACCCTCGCCTGCACCTCACACGCTAGTCCCTGATAATTCACCATTTCCCCAAGTTCTTGCGTTGAGGCTGCTTTATGTACCAGCGGTAGCGGTTTTCACACTTTCGTATGTGTCAGTGTCACTGGAGGGCTTGTTAAAACACAGATTCTTGGGCCCTACCCTCAGAATTCCTGCTCCGGTAGGTCCAGGGTGGGGCCTAAGAATTCGCCTTTTGAAACGAACTCCCGTGTGCCGCCGATGCTGTTGCTCCAGGAACCATACCTAGAGAACATTAGGAATGTTAAAATCACTTAGAATGCCTGCTACAAAAACAGTCCTTCCTAGCGCCCACTCTCAGAGAGCGTAATTGGTGGGTTCTGAGGTGGAACCTCAGAATCTGCATGTTGAGTTAGCAAGTCAGAGGAGTCTACAGGCCACGTATTGAGAGACGCTGGCCTGTGGCTCGGCTCCCCACCCGGGGAGAAGGCTAGTAGAGCTGTCTAACTCGGGTAAGTTTTGTGCTATATAGCTCTCAAACCACTTCGGTTTGTAGTTTGGTCGCCTGAAACAAACGACCTCGTGAAAATGCCCCTTTTTTAAATTTAATTTTTTAAAAGACTCTCAAGTACATTTGGCCCAGGGTAGATAGATATCGGAAGTGAACGGCTGCCTGAGTTAGTTGGAAAAACCACCGAACCCCAAGTTAAAATTATTTTTTCCAGAGATATTAAAACTATTGCTTTAGCAATAATCAAAACCTTTGCTACTTTGATGTGACTTTATAGGAGAAGTAGAGAATTATTTCTGTAGAAACATTGCCTCCAGTCAACTGGATTCAGCATTAATCAGAGAGGCAAGGGCTACCTTCCCGTCCTTTGAAATACAGAAAATGATATAGAAATGTCATCACCAAAGTCATTGCTACCTAAATTCATATTCAGATCAAAGCTGAATTCTGTATTGCTCTGCTCTTAAAATTAAGCCATGAAGGTGACCCTGAGGACACATCCTAGATTGAGAAGGGTGACGTATATTTCAGTCATGAGCAGAGCTGCTTTTAAAATATACACACCTTATGCTTACCCTTGCTTCTTTTCTTCTATTTCTGCTTCATGAAGAAATGAGTAGAGCTGTGATCTGGGCCTTACCTTTCCTACAGGGGCCTGCAGCAGTATTTTGTTTCCTAGGCAGGATGAATATGGCTGCCTAGTCAAGGACAGAAATATTTTGGCACTTGGTTATTCTTCACATGTCAGGAAGAGGCCCGGGGCATCTATCACGCCAAATGTCCAGCTTTGCAAGGGTTGCCAATGCCATAGCTCTCTGCTCTGTTCGTGGTCTGCACTCTCAGCCCTCTCACGGGACGGACTATGCCAGTAACTTTAGATGGGCTCTTTCTTACTGATCTCTGTCACAGCACTTAGCACAGTGTCCAATTACATGTGTGGATGGATGGATAGGCAGATGGATGGGGGGGATGGACAGATAGGTAGATGGGTGAATGAATGGAAAGGCACTTCAATTTTCTCAGGTATTGTATTTCTTTAATTCTTGCCCTTAAGTGTGTTGCTGTTCTAATAAGGAGCTTTATTTCAACAGAAACATATGATTGAAAGAGTGGGAATGTGGTGCTTTTTGTCAAATTTTGCTGACTCCAGAAAACACAACTAAGACCAATGTACTTAACTTAGATTAAAGCAAATTTCCGCTTAACACGAGAGAACTTTCTAACACCCAGAGCTTTTCAATAATATGGTAGGTTGCTTTGTTGAGTAGAGAGCTTCCATTCACAGAAGGCATGCAGGCAGACCCCAGGAAGTAATCTGTCAAGAACGATATAGAAATTCTTCTGTATTGAGTAATAGTGATCCTTTCCAATTTTAAAATTTTAGGATTCTATGAAGAGAATATCAATGGAAATAGAAAGAAAAGAATGAATCTAAGAGGCATTTTGGAGAGTGGAAAATAAGATGATAGATTCAGATACAGAAGATAATGTTTGTTAGGCTATGTAGCATTTATGGACCGGCTTTTACAGCTACTAAGATCCTTTCACACAGATTATCGTTTGGTAATAGACTTCAAGTCAGGGTTCTTTCCATTACATGACTCTTCCATCAACACATTAACACACATACACACTCCATCTCAGCTTTCTGGATTGGGAACCAGAAATATGGTAATACCATGTACTACTGTGGGGCTATTTGTGGGAGGAGCAGATCAGATCTGGGAAAGATGATTTTAATATAGGGCTTATAAGTCTAGATGATAGAGCACATCTACTCTTTATTATAAATTTCATTTTAATTATTATTAACATTCTTGTCTGGGCCATGATTTTCTTTAGATCCAACATTATTTCTTTCAGGCAGTGGAACTCAAGACCTCCGATAATCCACATGTCCATCAAGTGGAGTTTTGCCTACCAAGAGTTTCACACTGATGAATGTTTGGGGGGGGGGGTTCCCCTATCTATCTGCATCTGTTAGTAATCCTAAGAAAATTTACCAGATTCTCCTATCTTCTTGGCATTCCACAGAAATAATGCTTGAGAGGTCTTGGTACTTTACAGGTCTTGCCTTGGATAATAAAAATAATACGATTTCAACCTTCCCAGGGAACTGCATGAGTGAATTCATGGGACTTATCAAAGGTCATTATGAGGCAAAGCAAGGTGGGTTCCTGCCCGGGGGAGGCAGCCTGCACAGCTCCATGACCCCCCACGGGCCTGATGCCGACTGCTTTGAGAAGGCCAGCAAAGCCAAGCTGGCACCCGAGAGGATTGCTGAGGGTACCATGGTAAGCAAATTAAATACCAGGCTCTGGCAGCCTCCGGGCTTCCCAGCCTTCTTGAGAGGAGTGGCTGTTTTTTTATTTCTCCAAAGTCACAGAGAAGGAATCAGGAGAGGGGAGTGTGTGTCTGTGTGTGTATTTATTTCCATGTGTGTATGCACACACCCCCATGTGTATACTGGACTCCTGATGTGGTAGGGTAGAAAGAGCTTTGGACTTGAGTCAGACCTGAGATCAAATCCTAGCTCTTAGTTCCTGCATGACCTTGAACAAGTCACTTAACTTCTCTGTGCTTCGTTTTCCCCATCTGTAGAATGGGTGTGGTATTCCCCCAAGCAGGTGGCTATATTCAACCTTATAGACTGTGCAGCACTGTTCAAATACAAGGGAATATTGTTAATACTATCTGTATGCAGCCCAGAGTACATATGCTGTGTCTCAGAATCATCTGCTTTTTGAGGTAATCTTCTAGGGCCACAGTACGCAGGGATGCAGGATGTCACCTTCAGTGGAGTTCTCAAGCCAGGAAGGATCAGGAAGCCTTTGCCTCACTAGAGTCAAGGCTTATGAGCAGCAGTTCTCGGCTGTTTTCTCATTTTCTTTTGCTCTCCTTTGGCATGGGACGAAATTGATGGGATTGAAAACCTGTTTTGTATTCTTCCTGTATCAGGCTGTAAACATCGAGGCTGAACACGATTGCAGTTGGCTGCGGTACTTGATTTTTATTTTATTTTTGCATTCTTGGAGGTGGAGTTTATGGACCACAAGGAGTAATTTTATGCTAAATCATATGCAAATTTACTTTACATTTTTAAGCAAATGCCTTCAGTGCTACCTGACTTTAAAATCAATAGCACAGACCTGCCTGACTCCATGCCCAGCTTGCAAACAGAGAGCATTATCTGTCTCCCTATCCACTGTAGTTTGTTTTCAGTCCCAACTTCAGGACCAGAGTTGATGGAGCTGATCTGCAGGGGGAGGGTGCAGGGTCCCATCTGCTTGACCTTGGCTCTCTTTGTCTTTCCAAGGGGCTTTGCAGGATTTCTGTGGAACCTTACATCTCTGTGAGATGTGGTTTGACGATCTCAATTAAGCTATTGCCTCCAAAGGCTCTTTGAGGTGCGTGGGCTACCCCAGACTTCTCACTCAGTAACCTTTGGTACCCAACTTGGCTTAGGCTAGTCAGTGTTATCTGAGTGTTCTGCTTCAGAGAAGCAATGACAGGGCTGTTTATATGAGGAGCAAGACGTTGGGAAATGCCTAGGGCCTGGAGCATGAGCCAGAAAGAGCTCTCCTATGTAAGGGATTAAGGGCAGGAGAGGCCCTGGGTAGCCAGAGAGCCCGGACTACCTGGCAGGGGAGGCTCTGACATTTTACCTAGACCTAACTTTGGGTCTCCATCACCATTTCTCATTATATAATTTGGACCCAGGCCCAGCTATACACCTTATCCTTATTCCAGTTTGGAATAACCAAACTTTGTATAATACTGTCTTCGCAGCTCAGCTGGAATGGTTTTTTTTTTTTTTTTCACTCCAGTCAGACAGCAAGGCTCTTAAGCAGTCCTCAAAGAGACAACAACAACAGCCATAATAATAACCCTTATATCTGAATAGTGCTGCAGGATGGGCACAGCACTTCCATGTGATCACACGCTCCTCACATCGAGCCTGTCATGGGAAGTCAGGCAAGGACAATCCCCTCCATTGTTCTAGGTATAAAGAAGCTAATGTGTATTAGATACCAAACATTAACATGGGTTCTCAGGGTTGTGACACAGGAGAACTTTAACTTCCTTTTGTCCATCTATATTTTTAAAATTTCCAGAAATGTGGACACTTAAGAATTATAAGGTTTTATTCTGTTTTTGTTTTTATTTTGTTTTTAAAAGCCACAGTGAGTAGGAAAACCAGCAATTGCTGAAGGTGGAATGTCTAAGCTGCACAGAACACCTGCATAGTCTTTCTGTTGGAGACAGAAACCTCCTGAACAGAGCGGGACGTCCACCACTCAGAGCCTTCTGGGATAGGGTTTTTAAAAGCGTTACAGCCATTTCTGCTTCCTCCTTCCCTCCTCCCCCTCCTCCTCCTCACTCTCTCTTTTCCTCCTTCTCCTTTTCCCAGCCCATCTCTTGATCAGAGTCCTGAAAAAGAAAACTCAAATCCCAACTCTTCCACTTGTTGCTACCATCACCTAAGACAAGCTATTTCCCAGCTTTCAGCCATAGTTTCCTCCTCTACAAAATAGGGAGTATGGCCTCCCCACAAGGACATAGCCACAGTGAGTGACTTCCCCTAAGAAGATGAATATTCCGAGAACTCTCCCCCTTCTCCCCTTGGATCTGGCAAATTTAGCTCCATAATGCTAAAGGACAGTGTGAGGCTTACGTGCCCAACTCCATTTTATAGAATGAAACATGGAACTCAGAGAAGTTAAGAGTCTTGCACTGAATCTCATTTGCTTATAAGTGGTGGGGCCAGAGCCAGAACCCGAGGTGTGAGCCTGCTGTCCTCACTGTGTTAGCACACATGACTTATATTAAAAGATTCTGCCTACCTACACCTTTCCTCGTGACATCTAATCAAATATATTTTATTATCCACCTCACTTCTTCTTTCTTGTCTCCCTCCTCATTTCCTACAGGCATTTATGTTTGAGTCTTCTCTAAGTATGGCCGTCACCAAGTGGGGGCTCAAGACCTCTAATTGTTTGGATGAGAACTACTATAAGTGCTGGGAACCTCTCAAGAGCCACTTCACCCCTAATTCCAGGAAACCAGCAGGACCTAACTGAGACTGGAGCATTGCTGCCATAACTGAAAACGGATTTGTGTGGCTTGGTTTAGAATCATGCCTTCTAGCAATAGGGAGAGGAGGTTGGCTAACACAAGAACTCATTTTTTTTCACGGGCAAGTAACTCAGACATTTGTAGAAATGTATTTGAAAAGTTCTGTGTCAGCTTAATTATTCAATAAACACTTGGCTGGTGTTCCGTGGAAGTAGGAATTGGTCATAATCAGCTCTTGGTGAGGATACCTACAGTGGCCAGGACTGGGGGTCCATGAGATTAGCTCAAGATCAAGAGCCCTTCGCATGAGCTTAGCCTGAATGCCGTTATTCCAGGAGTGCACATCCAGGGTGTCTACCACAGACCACAAGACCAAGCCACAAGGAAGGACCATGAGCTGAGGCTGAAGCCAAGGCCAAGGTCCCAGGCATAGGAAAGCACAAACATCCGGCGTCATCCTAAAACAGATGGGCAGCCAGGCCAGCAGGCTGTCTGATCGTGATGGTCATGAAGCAGCCAATCTAGACGGTTGTGGACAAGAAGCCCGGGCACTGAGAGTGAGCATCACTCACCGAGGGGACCAACTGCCCTGGTTTCCCCACCGAAAGCCCCATATCTCAGGAAACCCTCAGGCCTGGTCAAACCAGACTAGTTAGCCCCCTATATTCACTCATTTATCAGTCCATTGGGCAACCATTCAATGAGTCCTTGGTAAGTGCCATCTACAGAGTGAGACACTGGGGGTGAATGATTGAGAAGGAAGAAGTCATCTGTCCCCTGCCTTAGTGAGCTCACAGTCTGGGGAGGTCAGGGCCAAAGAAGATCAAGGTCCCAGCACAGCACAGAGCCAAGCAAGACTGAAGCAGCACACGGTGTACAAATGCTGTTCCTAACAGCTCCCCTCCCGCGGCCGCCATCCCTCCCAGAAGACTGGGTTGTCCAAGATTTGGGGGGTGATTAGGTTCTCTTGGACAGAGAAGACAGGAAAATCAGAACGGAAAAGAATGGCAAGTGTGTTTTTCACTGCTCTGTTCTGTAGATTTAGAACATCCCCCCCCCCCAGCTTTGTTGCCCTAATAGCAGTTTTGATACGCTGCTATCAAGTTTTTATTTAACAACATGTAGTGAGAGTCAGCTATGTGCCAGGGCCCAGGAACTAGGGTCGCCAAATAAAACACAAGATGCCCAGGTAAATCTGAATTTCAGTTAAACCCTGAATAATTTTTAGTACAAGTATGGACACAGAAGCCTGTATTTTCATTTGCTTAATCTGGCAACCCTATGTGGGATGTGGTGGTCCAGGAGATAGATATGGTTCTCCCCCTTATGGAGGTTACATGCTGAAGAGGGAGACTGATGAAATAAACAAACAAAATAATTACAAATTGTGAAACATGCCAACACAAAACAAACAGGGACTGAGATAGGTATAGCATATGCGAAGGGGAGATCATTAAGTGATGGCCAGACCTAAAAGATAAGAAGAAACAAGTCATTGGAAGGGTAGCGCTGGGCTGGGGTGTAGTGGAGAGGAGGAGCATTCAAAAAAAAAAAAAAAGGCTTGTAGTTTCAAGGAACTGAAAGAAAAGCGAGTGTGTGAAGCCCAGCAGGCCACTGCAACAGTCCTGGCAAAGGACAGCATTGCCCTCGACTACTGAGATGGCAGCAGAGACAGAAGTGGGTAAATTCTTGAGTGTTTTGGAGAAGACCCGAAAGCCCTTGTTAGTGATCTGTCTGCAAGGGGTGAGGGGAGGAGGAGTTGAGGACAGGGCCAAGAAGACTGGTAGGCTTCTGGCAGTGGTATTTCATGGTCTCAAGCAGTGAGGTGGTGACAGAGGCTGGTGTGCCTTCCTGATGTTCCTTAATATAAGGAAGTCTTTATTAAAAATGGAACATTGTTAACCAGTAAAGCCGTCAACCCCTTTAAGCAAATGTTGAAACTGGCCAGTACAGCGGAAGTTGCTAGAGGCCCGCCCATCTCTCACCAGCAAGCACCATCCCCTGCTGACCAGCCGAATCCAGTTGCCTGCGCCAGACCGCAGCTCTGCCGAGGCCCAAATCAGAAGCCCGCAAAGGTGCAGGGACTGAATGGCCGTCGACACAGCCCTCAACCAGCCACGAACGGGAATTCGTGGGTCAACACGCCGGCCCTCTTACCCCACACCTCCGGGGCTTGTGCTTGGCCCTGGCCCCCTGCAAGCTCCAGAGGCCTGAAGCTCCAGTGTCCACGGGGCGATGTCCAATAATGCGCTTGTTTTTAGCTTCCGTCCCCTCCCGCCCCACCCCCTGTGGTGCTTCCTGGGCTCTTCTCTCACATGACCCAAACGAAGACGACCACTCCAATAGTTGATTCCCAAACTCCAACCTTTCCAGAGCAACCTCCTCACTCTGCTCTTACCCACGGACCTAGACTCTTGTCCATTTCTGTTCGCTGCATCATCAGGTTGGGGGCCGGGCCTTCCCGGAGCTGAGGAAACATGCGGCATTTACGTCCATTCAGGCCCAGCCCCTGCTTTATCTGCTCCACCTTATCCTGATGGCAGCCACTCCTCAGCAGGAGACGAGATTTCACCCCGCCAGGCTGTTCACGCTAATTAAAAAAAGATTTAGTTTCCTTCTGTTGCGCGTCAGATCAGCAAGAAAGATCCGTACCCATTCCTTAATTCCCTGTTCTCAAAGTTACCTTCCTCTCCCATGCTCCGGAAGAGAGACACCACCTCTTTACTGAGAAATAAAAATTCTTCAAAATAAAAAAGTCACCCTGATTAGGTTTCCTCCAGTGACTAGAGGGTTTTCTGACAGATCCCCTTGGTATCATGATATATTTTCCTGTCTGGGAGGCTGCAATAGTCTCTCTTTGGGAGACTTCTCTCACAGCCTGGACAGTAGCAATGGCTCTAGAGCAATGGTTCTCAACGGGGGCCATCTTGGGCCTCCCCAAGACACTGGACCAAGTCTAGAGACATTTTCGATTGTCACAACTGGGGAAGTTGCTACGGGCATCTAGCAGATAAAGGTCAGGGACCCTCATCAACATTCCATAGCGCACAGGACAGTCTCCCACAGCAAAGAATTGCCAGCCCCGAATGTCCATAGTGCCGAGGTTGAGAAACGCTGCCGAAGCCACAACGGTTCTCAGGCTCAGCTGTACCTTCCGACTCCCGGCAGCTCCGGAAACTCCGAGTGCCTGGGGGATGCCTCAGATCAGCTAACTTAGAAATGCTGGCGAGAGAGCCCAAATGAAATTTTTTAAGTTCTTTTTTCTTTTAAGTTTTTTACTTTAATTCCAATATAGTTAACATACAGCATTGTCTTAGTTTCAGGTGTACAATAAAGGGTCCAACAATTCTATGCTTTACTCAGTGCCCATCATCATAAGTGTGCTCTTTAATCCCCATCACCTGTTTCACCCTTCCCCCACCCACCTTCTCTCTGGTCACCCTCTGTTTGTTCTCTATAGTTAAGAGTCTGCTTTTTGGTTTGTACCTTTTTCTTCCCCATTTGTTCACTTGTTATGTTTCTTGAATTCCACAAATGTGTGAAATCACATGGTGTTTGTCTTCCTCTGACTTATTCACTTAGCATGATACTCTCTAGCTCCCTCCATGTCATCACAAACAGCAAGACTTCATTCTTTCTTATGGCTGAGTGATTTCCCTCTTCTTTATCCATTCATCTATCAATGCACACTTGAGCTGCTTCCATATCTTGGCTATTGTATATGATGCTGACTTATATATAGGGATGCATGTATCCTTTCAAATTAGTATTTTCGTATTCTTTGGGTAAATACCCAGTAGTGCCATTACTGGATCACATGGTAGTTCTATTTTTAACTTTCTGAGGAACGCCCATAATGTTTTCTGCAGTTGTTGCACCAGCTTGCATCCCCACCGACAGTGCACGAGGGTTCCCCTTTCTCCACATCCTCACCAACACTTGATTTTCTCCATTCTGACAGGTGCAAGGTGGTATCTCATTGTAGTGTTGATTTGCATTTCCCTGATGATGAGTGATGTTGAGCATCTTTCCACGTATCTGTTGGCCATCTGTATGTCTTCTTTGGAAAAATGTCTGTTTCATGTCTTCTACCCACTTCTTAACTAGATTATTTGTTTTTGGGTGTTGAGTTTGGTAAGTTCTTTATAGATTTTGAATACTAAACCTTTATCTGATGTGTCATTTGCAAATATCTGCTCCCATTCTGTAGCTTGCTTTTAGTTTTATTGATTGTTTCCTTTGCTGTGCAAAAGCTTTTTATCTTGATGAAGTCCCAATAGTTCATTTTTGCTTTTGTTTCCCTTGCCTCTAGAGACGTGTTTAGCAAAAAGTTGCTACGGTCGAGGTCAAAGAGGTTGCTGCGTGTTCTCCCTTAGGATTTTGATGGTTTCCTGTCTCACATTTAGGTCCTTCACCCCTTCTGAATTTATTTTTGTGTATGGTGTAAGAAAGCGGTCCAGTTTCATTCTTCTGTATGTAGCTATCCAGTTTTCCCAACACCATTTGTTGAAGAGACTGTCTTTTTCCAATTGCATATTCTTGCCCCAAATGAGAGGGTTTTTTTTTTTTTTTTTTGAAACTCCTCAAGTCATTCCAGTGCACAGGCAAAGCTGAGAACCACTGTTTTGGAAACTACCTTAGAAACAGTAGAGTGAGCTTAGGTGCCCAGGGAGAGTGTGGGAAAGAGGAGAGGAGTTAGGAAATCTAAGGCCTAGGCGTAAATTCTTTATAAATTAGAAGTTAGTGTGCAGTTTCTGTTACGGTTTTCCAGAGTGATGAAAGAGTTATCACTACGGATTTGAAATAAGTTCTGTCTTGGAAAGATATCTTACTACTAAAATTTAAAAAAAAAAAAAAAGGCTTGAGAGATGGCATTTAAACTTCTTCATTACATTTAGTGATCAAATACACTTCAATTCCATATGATCAACTTTATATAATTGCATCACAAATCTGAGGTATGCCCAAATTTTATCCTTTTGTGAGTCAGTGTAGTGCATAATTAAGAGACCAGATCCTATAGATGAGAGAAACCATATGATAATTGTCTTTCTCTGCTTGACTTATTTCACTTAGCATTATCTCCTCCAGTGCCGTCCATGTTGCAGCAAATGTTGAGAAATCGTTCTTTTTGATAGCTGAGTAATATTCCATTGTATATATGGACCACATCTTCTTAAATTTTTTTTTGAAGATTTATTTATTTATTTATTTATTTATTTGACAGAGATAGAGACAGCCGGCGAGAGAGGGAACACAAGCAGGGGGAGTGGGAGAGAAAGAAGCAGGCTCCTAGCAGAGGAGCCTGATGTGGGGCTAGATCCCCTAACACTGGGATCACACCCTGAGCCGAAGGCAGATGCCTAACGTGCCTAATGACTGTGCCACCCAGGCACCCCTGGACCATATCTTCTTAATCCAGTCATCTGTTGAAGGGCATCTCAGCTCCTTCCACTATTTATCTATTGTGGAAAATGCTGCTATGAACATTGGGGTGCATAAAGGCCCTTCTCTTCACTACGTCTGTATCTTTGGGGTAAATACCCAGTAGTGCAATTGCTGGATCATAGGGTAGCTCAATTTTTAACCTTTATGGGGCGCCTGGCTGGCTCAGTTGGAAAAGAATGGGACTCTTGACCTCTGATAGGGGAGTGCAGCACAAGGCTCTGCGCTCAGCAGGGGGTCTGCTTCTTTCTCTCCCTCTCTCTCCCCCTCCATCTCTGCCATTCCCCCTGCTCCAGCTCTCTCTCTAAAATAAATAAATAAATCGTTTAAAAAAACAAATAAATAAACAGATTTAATAAACAAATAAATAAATAAATCTAATATTGCGTCAGAAGCTTCGACACAACTCACCACAGCACTATTAGCAGCGATTCCTTGTAAAAACCAAGGGTCTGCAATGCTATACATTCCGTGGAAGAGAAATCTAACAAATAGAGCAGTTTTGCTCACTCATGAGCATTTATTGCCTTTATTTGGGATCCTGTGAATAAAATTAAAATCTGAAGGACAGGTATATTTTATGACATGACTTCTCTTAATAAAAAGACGGGGTATTTAAGAGTGCATTCAACTCTAAAAGATTGTAAAACTGAAAATCTAACATTAGCTTAACAACGAGAACTTTATCTCATAAAAGAAGACTGAGAGTGGCAGGTTTGGACATGAAATGATCCTGGACCCAAATTCATTCTGGTTTTCTGCTCCACAATTTTTGGCAAAGTGTTTTATCTTCATTTCATTTCTAGGCCTTATATCCATGTTCTTAGAAGAAGAGAAGAAAGCAAAAGCAGGAAGAGACAAAGGATTTCTCCTTGGGAGAATCTTTTTATTCAGGAAAGGAAGCCCTCCTGCCAGATTCTCCCGATGTCTTACGCTCAGAACTGGATCCCATGCCCACACTTAGACCAATCCCAGATTCGTTCCCTGGGGCTGGGTCATGCCTGCCCAGACTGAGATAAAGAGACTTCCACCGACCTCCTGAACAAATCGAGGTTCTATCAGAAGGAAAGGAGGGGTAGTGGTTGCTGGTGGGAAAGCTGGTGCCCGCCAGGGATACATTCCTATGGGAATCCAACAAGAACAATATGGGAAGTGTTGGATTTGAATCTAACATCCTCACTCTCACAGTCCAGGAGACAAATCTGTGAATACTCGCTTAACACAGGAAATGCTCCAAACATCTGCCTGATTTCTCCAAATACATCCTTATTAAAATGACTTTTTGAGTCTTCTGTATGTATGAGGTAAGGAGGTTGGTGAGCAATTGTCTCAATTATCCCAAGTCTCATTTTTAATCACAAACAGGTGACATGGACCATCTTAATCAAAACCTAGACTCCTAATCCTCAAATTAGCAGGGTTTCTTGAAGAACAGGACAAGTCATTTCTCCTCCCCAAAATTTTCCTATAGCATTAGGCTGTGAGACTAGCAGATTTTTGAAGATTTTTCTGGCTCTAACATCCTGTATACCTGTGAATGTGCTAGAAAATCTAAAAGTGCAAGTGGCAGGCCCTACTCTAGAAAACACCACCTCTTAAACCCTCCAGACCCTCCCATTCTTTTTCAGTCCCCAACTCCACACAGCATCAGTCTTTATCCAATTGAAAGAATGGTTAAAGATATGCCCTCTGGAGTCAGCCTGCCCCAGATTTAAGTTCTGGCTCAGCTGTTATTAGCTGAGGACTCAAGCAAATTATTTAACCTTTCTAAATCTCATTTGCATAATGGGGATTTTTAAGGTATGTTGTGAGATGTGTAAAGCCCTTACTTTAGTGCCTAGAATACAAGTAAAAGTTTAATTAAGTGCTGGCTGCTATAATTGCTTTTTTCCAATGTGCATTCCTCCAAGAAGGAGCTGTATCTTCTTCATGTAAGTATCCTCAGTGCTTAGTACATGGCTGGGGCTCAGTAAGTGTTTGATCAGTGCAGGAGACCTGACAGCCAGTGTCCTAGAATTCAGTAGGACGCAGGCTCCTTCACCCCAGTGGCTCCAGGAAACCAAGCACCTCCAGTACCTGCAGACCAAGAGCAGCTTACTCCCCTTGCACCCTGCATTGGTGTTTCCTCCCAAATACCCTGATGGGACCAAACATTTCTGTACCACCTCTTCCGCAGAGCATGATTTTGGAGGAGAAGCTGTCTATCCAGCTTCTAATAGATGGCTTCAGGGTAATTGACCACACTTATCTCCATCTACCCTCACCCAACCCAATTCATATAAAAAAAAATAGTAACTCTGTGATGCTGTCTCCATCCTATATAAAGCATAAATAAAACCCTCTCTAGCAAACTTTGTATTTTTAATTATGAAACATAATGTAAGTAGAAAAAAAATGTCTTAACTGTGCAAATGCAGTTTCAAGAGTCTACACCTTCTCCTCCTACTCACAACAATTTCATATCCGGTTGCAACCCCTGAGTCCCTCCTATATTGATTTATGGAGCAGCCGCCACCAGTTGCCTCCTTTCCCCACTCCCACCCCCTATTTTTTTAGACCTTAATCATTAAATAAGAGGGGAATGATTTAAATGCAATTGGTGATAGAAATAAAGAATTGACTCAAAACTGGTAAGGTGATACTCCTTGTGATTATGGAGGAAAAGAACTTGAATTCTAATGGTAAGTTTGCTCCAGAAATCTCAGATGTTTCACCAGCAACATTCAGAGATCGGATGTCAGACTTTCAGCTTGACTCTAATCTTTTAAAACCTAAAGCTTGGCAATGAGATCGAAGCACACTGCACTTTCTTGGGATGCTGAAGGGTCTCCAGGTGGATGAGCTGGCTCAGTGTCCGTCCAGGTCACAGTATCAGCAGAAGGGGTCTCTGTCTCAGCTAGGGAAATGGCAGTAAACAAGACAGCCAGCAGGGAAACAAGTGGAAGTATTACAATCATAGGTACGAATGGATCCGCTAATAGAATCATGATAAAATTCTAGGTGTTCATGAGAAGGTAAAAGTAGCAGCAGAAACTTTGAAATTCAGAGTCTTTGAATATATTTTTAGCATTATATAATTACTAATTTTAAGATGCTGTCCATATTTTTAAATCATGCATATTTGATCAAGATAGTTTCTCATACAGATCTCTAATCTTTTCAAATATTCCATTAATGATCCCGGAGAATGGAGAAATGACCAATGCTTTGTATCTCCCCCAAAGTTATGAGAAGACTGTGTCAAGTGCCACCAAGAATGAGAAAAAATAAAATGGAAAATAAATCAGAGAATGCACCAAATGGGATTTTGATCAGAGCATGAATGTAATCTTTTTCTCTAGTCAGGATCCGTAATAAAGGGTAAAAAGACATAGTACTTGAACAAACCAGCCTGTTACAGAAGCAATATTGTCCCAGAGAGAGAAGGGATGTCATACACGGATAAGGAATTATTAAGAAGACTGGCTCCTCATGCATGTGCATAAAGGAGAACTAATAGAGATGATATATTTAGACTTGCATAAAGCTTTCAACAAGTTCACATCCAAAGGAGTCATCCTGGGATTAGCAGGAACTGCTTTAGAGGGCTGTCTCAAAACTGAAAATCATTTCTAGCCTGAAGGCTTACAACAGCCTGATCACTGGTCATCCTCTAGCCTTTCTTGCCCTGAGAGCCTCCTCCAGAATCCAGAATGATCTTCCAGGAATGCAAATCCCATCAGGTTACTCCTGGTTAATACCTTCAGTGGCTCCCATTGCCATCAGGATGAAGTCTAAACTCCTTAATTGTGATAAGGGCCTTATGATCTGGTTCTGGTTCCTTGTCATTTTTGGATCCTCAGCATTTGAACCACCTTCTTATGTTTGGGATTCCTTACCTGCCTCACACTTTGGAGCTGAACATGCCACATGCTTACTTTTCAGCCTTCCTTGCAGCTGCAAGTCAGGAACAGCCAATTATATGCTCCTGAACGCAGAAGCGAGTGATGGGAAGATATGGAGACTTCGAGGAACACTCTGTGGTGGTTCGGTTGTAACAAGCTTGAGCTTTTGGGCCAACAGAGGCAGCGATACCAGTGTAGGCTCCTGTGCCCAGTGCTCAGGTCCAGCAGTAACAGTCAGACACATGGTAACATTAAGCACTCAGATGAGGTGGCAATCGGTATTCTCACCAGACCACTTCTGGGTATGATCTGGGGGATTGTTTGTGGTAATAAAAAATCTTTAGAAATTGATTAAACTCTTAAGAACATATCGCTTGATAAATTCTCAATGTTAACAAAAATGTTTTACAATCAACAAAACTAAAAGGCAACCTATGGAATGGGAGAAGATACTTGCAAATGACATATCCGTTAAGTGTTAGTATCCAAAGTATATAAAGAACTTACCAAACTCAACCTCAAAAACAAATAATCCAATTAAAAAATGGACAGAAGACATGAACAGAAATTTTTCCAAAGAAGACATCCAGCTGGCCAACAGACACATGAAAAGATGCTCAACATCACCCATCATTGGAGAAATGCAAATCAAAACCACAATGAGATACCACCTCACACCTGTCAGACTGGAGAAAATCAAAAACGCAAGAAACACCAGGCATTGGTGAGGATGTGGAGAAAAAAGAACTCCCGTGCACTGTTGGTAGGAAGGCAAACTTGTGGAAAACAGTATGATGGTTCCTCAAAAAGTTAAGAATAGAACTATCCTAAATACTAAATGCTTTCTAAGTAGTAACTGATGAAACAATGAATTTAATAACAATGTGTTACTAGTATACGTACCTATTTTAAAGATAAGAAAACTAAGCCACAGAAAACTTAAATATGTTCCAGGTTACTTCACCAGTAAGTGGGAGAGCAGGGATATAAATGCAAGGTCAGGGAGTGGGACTAACACAGTTGGTTTTCTGGGCAACCGGCCCCAACCTTAAGTGTGGTCAAAAAGTTACCTAATTAACATAATAAGACACCTCTATCTCATCACTTGGGAAATCCTGAGGGTTTTAGGAGCTCTGTACCAGATACAAGGACAAAGACTAAATATGTATTTCTTATTAATAAATCGTAGTATCATAGGATTTCACTTTAATCTGAAACTGTGATTACCTCCTGGTCATTTTGGGCTTCTTGTGCCTGGGAAACAGTAGACCAAAAAAAAAAAAAAGTTTCCGTATTGGCAGCACTAAATGACCTTCATTACAAGGAGCTAGGGTTTCTACTACAGAATGGGGCCCAAAGGGATGTATCTGGAACCCAGGGGAGTCACTGATGCTTCTTGGTGTTTCCATGTCCAGTGATGAATGGTAATAGACAATTGCTGCAACAAAGGCCTGATTAGTTACAAGAGTAACTAATGTTCTGGCCTTGCAGATAGAGGTCCTGGTGACTCCATCACCCAAGCATTCTAGACCTTCTGAAGTCATGGCCAAGGAAGGAAAATCTAGAAAGTGTGGTGGGAGAAATGATGGATCTCAGTTACAGCTTCAGACCAGTTTCAACAGTGTGGGACTGGAGCTTGTTCCACTAACCCTCCTATACCGAGATCGGACCTAGTCGCCTCCCCGAATGACGCTGCAGATTAACGTGTGCACAGATCCAAGAGAACATGGTGGATGAGGAAATCATCTACCTCTTGTGCCTAGCTCACTTCCTCTTGGCCAGTCTTTTTACTCCAATTGCTGCTGCATCTCTGAGCTCCTGTAGGTGTGACCTGACAATATGCCCACCTCAGTTGTACAGCACATCACTTCCTTTCTGCCCTAGGCTTCCTTCCCCCTCCATGCGAGAAGCCCGTAAGAACCCTCAGCCTTTCTGAGGCTTGCCCAGACCTGGAAGTTTAAGAGAATTAACTGCGCGAGACAAGTTGTGACCAACTGGGGGAGGAGCTTGCAGATCCTTGTTTTTTCCTTATCTGCAGGGAACATTCCTGTACATTCCTCAGGGCTCCCGAGAAGGTCCCTAGGGAATTGAGCCCACTACTCTGAGGCAACAGGCCAACAGCACACACTCCTGAGCTGTCCCTCTAGCCGTTTCACTCTTACAGTCTGCCACTTGTTCTTTGAGATCACTGCCTGATACAAACTACCTGCACACAAGCTTCTCTCTCCGGCTCTGCGTTTCAAGAGTATCAGACTCATACAAGAACCAGATGAGAATACTTGTGAGCATGCTTTGAAAATTAAAGCCAACGTCCTAACATAAATCAGCCCTAAGGAGCATGTTCTCCCTGTAACACTTTACTCCACCTTCATAGGTGAAATTGTCACCGTTTCAAGACTGAACTATAGCTCAAGACTGAACTACGAAGCATGTAGCTTTATTTTATCGAGCAATACTGTTCTCATTTTCACCTTCATGACCTTATGAGGAAGTAGGCATTACTATCTTCATGCCAGAGATGGGGAAACGGGAGGCCTTGTATTCCAACTGTTAAGCTTGAGCTAGGATTCTGACCCCAATTTAACCTCCAATGCCCATTTTAACTTCTAAACCATTTTACTTCTGTTCAATGTGGCCTCCTCTGTCTTCTCACCCCACAGTGGCCCCATATCGCACCATACCCAACACACCTTGCCTTTTCATGCTTCCATTTTGCCCTACTAGCCCTGTGATCTTCAGAGCCTAGATCTATGCCATCTCCCTAGACAGAACTGCTTCTCCATCACTTTCCTGAATCCCTATTGTATTTTTTACCACACTGTTGTTACTGTTCTATTGCATTTTCCACTGGGGTTGGAGCCAGATGAAAGTTTAGTATAAGTAGTACTAGATAGGAGCTCTCAAGTAACAATCACTGAAGAAACAGTTGTCAGAGTGTGTATTCCTTATGTACAGGGCCTAAATTTGTTTTATTGACTGCTGTATTCTGGGCACAGAGCACAGTGCCTGGCTCATAGTAGATGCTCATTTGTTGAATGACTGAATGAATGAACATGAATCTGTTTCTTCATGAAACTGTGAACTCTTACATTGTATTATCCAGCAAATGTTTGTTGAATCAAGGTAACATTAAGAAAGAGAAAGTATTTAATGATTAATAGAATATTTATTTAAACAATAATACATAGAGTCATCATTGCCAGACTTAATATGAAATGCTCAATGTTCGATCCAATTTTCCTTCCTGGATAAGTTTTTCTTTCTTATCCTGTACAGACAGAAAAAAACAAAAAACAAAAAAAGCTTCATTAGAAACAACACCTTTCTGACCCGTGTTCATTGCAACATTATTTCTAACAGCCAAGATACAGAAACAACCTAAGTGCCCATCAATGGATGAGTGGATAAAGACATGGTATATGCATACCATGGTACACTATTCAGCCACTAAAAAAAATAAGGAACGGAATCTTGCCATTTCATAGGTACAAGCTACAAAGAACAGACTGGTAGCTGACAGAGGCAGGTGGTGACTGGTGGGCAAAATGGATAAAGGGGGTCAAAAGGTACAAACTTGCAAAATAAGTAAGTCATGGGGATGTAATGTACAACATGGTGACTACAGCTAATAATACTGTATGGAATATTTGAAAGTTGCTAAGATAATTAATCTTAAGTCCTCATTACAAGAAAAAAGACTGTCTTTTTAGCTATATACGGTGACAGATATTAACTAAGATTTACTGTGGTGACCATTTTGCAAAATACACAAACAAAAAAGGTACTGGAAAACACAAAAATAAAGAACCAATGTAATCTGGCATAACCCATGGTATAGCTCTGAAAAACAGGACTAACATACTCCAAACTTAATTCCAATCCCCCACTGTCTAAAGCCTACAGAGTATGTGTGAGGAAACAGCAATCTGAAGAAGTAAAGGGACAATGAGGAAACACTCCTATTGAAAAACATCTTATGCACAAGTTGGAAGAATTATATTACCCCACTAGAGTGTATGTCAAAAGCTAAATGCAAACACCTTCTGGATAAGTGTGGCCTATCGTTTTGTAACAGGTAATTTATCAATCAAAATACAGAAGCTCTAACAGGAGAGTGGATTGGCCAGTTTAAGACAGAGCTAGATGAGTGGGCTCCAGTCTAGATGGCAACACAAGGCCTGCTGGGGGTCTAGTAGCAGAGTTGCCTAGTGTCAAAGATAAAATTGGCTTTCTCTGCAATCATATGGCCTCTGATGGCAGATTCCCATCAGGCTGCTTTTACTTTCCTATTGTTAGCATATTACAAAGTTTTAACATTAATCCACAAAATGTGACCAACATAACTAGAATTCATACAAATAGGAAACACACTAAATGATTTATGTTTTCTGCTAATACTTAACCCAAAATAAACATTTTTTTAAAAAAATGAACTAAGAAACTATATATAAAGGTTTGCAAAGATAGTATCTAAAGGTAAACAAATATGAAAATTTAACTTCTGTATTAGCTTATTTTTAATTTTAGAGAGAGAGAGAGAGCATGAACACGCATGTGGGGGAGGGGCAGAGGAAGAGGGAGAGAGAGAATCTTAAGCAGGCTCTATGCCCAGCATGGAGCCAGATGCAGGGCTCGATCTCACAACCCCGAGTTCATGACCTAAGCTGAAATCCAGGGTCTGACACCTAACCAAATGAGCTACCCAAGAGCCCTTAGTATTAACTTTTTAAAGTTACTTCTGTATTCTCCTGCTTAATATTCACAGCACAATTCCTTTACATCACCTAAAACACACCAGGAGAACTTTCATTTCAGTCTAAGTTCAAGCCTTAGAAATTTAAACTGACCAACTTATTTTAAGTTCTAGAGCAGCCATTAAATTAAATTTGAAAGACTCAGAGACTATTGTGATTTTTAGCAAAGTATTATTTCAATAAGTTGAAACGATAAAGCAATAAAACCAAACATGTAACTGAAACTGTTTTAACTCCTGCTGGAAAGGAATAAAGATAAAAGGAGAGAGAAATTGAAGGAAGAATAGAGGACCAAGATGGGAGGAGCACTGGTGGCAAATGCCAAGAGAAAGAGCCGCAGCCAGCACTGGGCGAACCTATCACACAGAAACTATCATCGGGTCCCAATACTTACTCTGTCAGTTTTGAAAACATAAAACCAGAAGAAGAGGGGCCCAAATCCAAACAGAGCTCCTAAGAGGGAGGTCTTGGGAGTGGGTCTGAAATTGGGATAGATGTTTGCTGATCTTGCATAGGTCCAACGAATCAAGGCAGGATCTTCCTAAAATTCAGGAAAACAAAAAGTTACAGAACTTGACCAGGGCCACACTGAAACAATCTCATCAAAACTTTTGTGGGGGAGCCCACAAGATGCCTTTTGTGCTCCCCCACAGCTAAGAGTATATCCTGACTATTCCTGAACAGCTTCAGGGAAGATCTCTCATTTCTAGTATTTGTTGAATAACTCTGATGATCCTATCCTGTTCAAGTCCTTCAGAATTTAAGATTCTTATATCATGCTTCAGCTTTCTATTACTTAAGATTTAAGAAACCTAATCTTTTAATCCGTCAGAGAAGCCACTTTTTCTTCTTGATATTTTTTTTTCTTTTCTGGATTGTTTTGTAGCTTCATTGTCTTTCTTGAGCTGTGACCAAGTGAACCACAGTACTCCCAATAAGGACAGATTTCATATGCTCTGTCATGTTTTGTACTTTATTTCCAGGACAGTTTCTAATGCTACTCCCACCCTGCTCTATCTTTCCAGACTTCAAATAAATTGCAGGAAGGTGAAGACTGAGGTAGGCCAACTCTGAATTTTAAGACTTTTAAGCTGACTTGGCTGATATTTTACAAGCAAAATTATTACATTTTACACTATTAAAATAATTTGTAGTGAGGACAAGGTTGTTGTTAAAGAAAAATAATCAGACTGTCTTGGTTAAGAAAAAATATTGTCCATTTTAATATATTTATACTAGAACAACTATGTAAGACAGCAAATGTGCCCCAAACACACAATTAAACTTAACTACCTAAATCCCCAAATGATTTTATAAAATTATTTGCCCAATTAACTGATAGGCAGATTAAAAATAAGCAGATGAAATCAGCTTTAAAACTTTAATACCAAAGGAGAACATTCAAAGCCCTATACACCACCAAGAAGTCATGACTGGTAGGATTATAATAATTAAAGCGGGTCTTCCACAGATGCATTTTAAACCAAACTGTTTGCAGAAAACAGGGAAGGTGAAGACACAAGATATAGACAGGTTCAAGGGGATGTCTGAGTTCAATACCTGAGAGGATAAATACATCTACTCTTGTATCTATCCCTTCTGCTATTAACCTATTTGAATGACTCTCCCATGACCGAATTCTCAATCTGCCAGTCACCTCTCTACATATTTATCTGCCAGATCCGTCTTCCAGAAATGGGCATTTCATTTCATAAAATATCAACAGCCCCATGACCATAGTTCATTGAACCTATACTGTTGTTAACAGAGGTTCCAAAACACACTCCATGGGAAACAGTTCTCCTTCTTGGACACAACTCCATGTCCAAAGAACTATCAGCAGCATCTGACATGATGAACACTCCTTGAAAATGTTCCTTCTCATGGCTTTCAGGGCACACACCTGTCTGGTTTTCCTCCTAACTCTATGGCCATTCCCTCCTGGTTTCTTTTGCTCTCTTCTTCCTTAACTCTCCAATCTCTTAACATTGGACCTTAGACCTTGCTGGTCTTCTCTACCTACATGCATTCTCTTGACCTATCTCCTCCAGTCACATGGTTTCAAGTATCCATCTCTAGGCCGATGACTCCCAAAATTATACCTTCCCAGACCGCTACCCTAAACTCCAGACATAACGTCCAATGACCTGCTCAACACTGTCATGTTGTCTAACAAGCATGTCAAATGTGATGTATCTCAAACTGATTTCCCAACATTCCACTCCATCTTCATCCCTGCTCCTCTCACATTCTTTTTCATATTGGTAAAAATCAACTTCATTCTTCTGATCACTTAGGTCAAAACACCTTGGAATCATCCTTGACCCTTCTCTCTCTTACACCTCACATCCATTCTGCTAGCAAATCTGGTTGTCTTTACTTTCAATACATACTCAGAACCTACCACTTATTACCACCTCCACTGCCAAAACCCTGATAGACTGATTACCTCAAAAGCCTCCGACTCTCCTTGCTCTCCTCTATAATGTATTTTCAACTAAGCAACCACAGAGGTGTTAAAATATAAGGGAGGATTACCTACTCAGTAGAAGTCCTTACAACGACCTACAAAGCTTGGTGTGATCTAGTTCCAAGTACCTTTCTGACCTCATCTCTTCCCACTTTGCTCTCACCTTTCTCCACTTTAGTCACAATGGTCTCTTCGGTATTCATGGAACTAACCAGGCACACTTCTGTCTAAGGACCCCTATACTTGCTGTCCCCTCTACCTAAAATGCTACTTTCCCAGAGAGCTGTGTGGCTAGCTCCCTCACCTCACTTCCTTCATGCCACCTTCCAAGGAAGGCCTTCCCTAGGGTTATCTAAAATTTCAGCCGCTACCCCTTTCCTACTACATAACACACATTCTTAATCCCTTCCTTGCTTTTTCTTATCCCTTACCACTAACATGCTAAACAATTTAGTTTTTTAACCTGTTTATTACTTCTCTGCCCTACTGGAAAGAAAGCTCTGCAAGGACAGGAATCAACACTGTCACCTCAGCATCTAAAACAGAGCCTGGCCTGTTTTAGCAATTACTTATTCACTGACTCAATCACTGGTAAAGATTAGGCAAGGAATTTCCACGTACTGATTATTAAATGATTAAGTGCCGAGCACTAGTTTAACAGAACCACCACTGAGGCAGGTATTACTGTCTCTTATGTGACAAAATTGAAACTGTCCTAGGGCACAGAACTAGAAAAGAGAAAATCTGGGGTTTAAACTTCAGCTACCGGGCACATCAAACCCTGTGTATGTCAATAACAAATGTCTCCCTCCACACCTTCTCAAGTCAACAAGATTCTGACTGGAGGTGGTACAGACAATGGTTAAGCAGATGTTTTGGGTTACACAGTTCAAGGTTTAAATTCTGCTGTACCACTTGCTAAAGGAGTATCACTCTATGACCTACCTGTCCTTCCCATGTTGTTTTCTCATCTGTAAAATGGGGATAATAACAGGGCTTAACTCTTTGAATCCGTGTGACATTTGAATAATATTCGGAATGGGTTTACACAGGGCCTGCACAATGTAAATTTCCTTCAATTCTCATAACTTCCAGAAAGTCCTACAGAACACCAATGGAACTGTTGGGGTACGTTTTGGTAGGGTTTTTTTTTTTCTTAATATCATATTTGACATCATATTTAAATTGTACAGAAAATTATTGAAAAGCCCACTCACTAAATAATAATAGCTATCAGTCTACTGGTTATATATTAAGTGATTGCAACGTTATACAAACGATCTCATTTAACCTTACAATGATTCTATAAAGAATGTACTACCTTTCCCATGTAAGATCAGAAAACTAACGTTTGGAGGGACTAGGTAAACTAAGGTCATCTAGTTTACCATATTTCTGCCTTGGCATCAGACTCCAAAGGACAAAGTTTCAACTAGCTGCAGAGTTTTGGTGTTTTCAAAAGATATAAACTGAAAAAAATCACTATATTCCCATCAGGAGAGCGCAGTATTGCTATGAACTGTGAACTGAAAGGTGGAAAACTGCTTTAAAAAAAATTACACACACATTTTCTAACAACTCATTACAGCCCAGGCACTGTGTTGGCCAGTCATGTGCCTTATCTCATTTAATCCTAACCGCCTCATAAGATAGGAAGTACTGCATTATCCCCATTTCTCAGACAGGAAAACCGGGGCTAACCAGCAGTGTTGAGTCACTCCTCAAGATTACCCACTAGGCAAGTGATCCAACCAGGACTCAAACCCAGCCCGGTGTGAATCCAGAACCGTCCGCTTGACCACTAAGCTCTCCGCCCAAGGTCAAAGGGCTAGTGGGTGGGCCTGCTCTCTCAGCCTGGAAGAGGGCCAAAGTTTAAGATACTGATCGGGAACGGAGGCATCCCCGCTGTGTGGCCTCCCTTGGACGGTCTGGGCTGCCCGGCCGGGGATGGGGGACCGCCCGGACTCTGGCCCTCGATTCCCGCCCGGCCGCCCCACGACTCACGATGAGCCCTTGGCGGCTAGGGTCGTTGTAGTGAAGCAGATACTCCCGTTTAAGTCGGGATCTTATTGCCAAACGCTCGGCTTGCGCCTTCCGGGCTTCCGGAGAGACGTTGTATTCGCCGGGGTCGAGGGTAGCGGGTAGGGTAGCCAGACGCGACGACTCGTACTTGGGGAACGACATCTTGGCAATCCGGCACACAGCTGTGCGCCTGCGCGACTCCGAGGCCCGCCCCCTTTAGTCTGACCTTCATCCTGAGGAAGTGCGCTTGCGCGTTAGCGGAAGGTAGGCAATTAAAATTTGCACAGGAGCTCCTCTTCTTTCCTCAGCGTTCCTCACCATCCTGGACCCTGAATAGCGATCTGCGCATGCACAGAGTGCTTTCCTTACCCTTTCGGCCCCACCCCCGCGTCCTCTTTTTACCTGCCCACAATCTACAGTTTGTTGCTTCTTCCTAGCAGCCTTGCATATATCTAGGGACCTAGCAGAGCTTTATTTTGTGAAATTGAGCTGTGTGAGACTGGCGGACACAGGAAATGGGACTGGCTGTAGCTGGAATCCTGTTTGTGTGGGCCCCTCCAACGTGTGTGACTTTGGACAAGTCGTTTAACGTCTGAGTTTCCTCTTGTTCATTTGGATAATGACCCCTCTTCTATCCACCTAGCAAACCTTTTGTGAAGATTAAATAAGGTAATAAATACGTGCCAAAGTGCTTTGCGAAACACAGTGCCCTACACAAGAAAAAGAATAAGCTTTTCTGTACGTTACCACATTAGATGGGTACAGCATAAGTAACGGCGTGTTTTTCATAGGCACGAAATAATGTTTAATAGGAGAATGATGCTGTAAGAGAAATGTTGCCTGCCTGACTGTAGTAAGTCATTAACAAATGAAGTACTGAATAAAGCTCGTGAAGAAACAGTATTTAGTTAAAATACTAAAACCTCTTACCTAAAATCCTTAGCTCTCCTGGGGTGCTAAGAACGAAAATCATCCTTAGATGATGTCCTTATGCATAGGGGCATTGTATCTTATTGTGAAAGATGATTTGGGGAGGAAAAAAAGGGGGTAACCAGAGAGATAACCTTCATCCCTACTGTCCTTCTCCCACTATCACCAAGGGAAAAAAGCAACTTCAAGTTGCACAGCAGGGTCTGTGGGTACCAGTCAGATACTCCTCAAGGCAAAACATGTAAATAATATTTCTGTAACTCAGGCAAGGAAAGCTGAATCAAAAGAGAGTTTCAGCTTGGACGAAATGTCTGGGGACATATAGCTATGCTGGGAAATGGTTGCTAGGCAGAGAAGGGACCTAGAAAGTGTTGGCATTTGAAGTGATGAGGAGCAGCACTGCTGTCAAATTTATTCAACATTTTAATACTGTTTTAAAATATTTATTAAGCACCCACTGGGTGAAGCATTCTGCACACTAGTCAATCTTAGTCAATCTTCCAGGCTCAGTGGGGGAAATGCAGAAGAAATGAAGGACGTGGTGTTTGTCTTCAAGGAGCTGACAGTACAGGCAGTACAGAAAGAACAGACAGGATATGCTATTTGCAAAGCAGTTTAATGTCCAAATGAATATGGAGCAAAATGGGCTCATGAGAATGCAGGCTGAGGGAATGTAGAAAAAAGAAATTTGAAACAAATCACTTGCACTCAATTTTAAAGGAATGAGGAAAAAAGGAGTTTTAGTTTTTTTAAAGGTGTTTTAAAATACCATAAAACAAAATGAAATGCAGGAGTAGGTTGTAAATTCTAAAGAATCTTGATAAAGTTTCAAAAACCTTTTGTTTGTAGATTAGACACTGATCTGGGAAGAAGGGCATGTAAAAAGGATAAAAGAAAGAAGAAAGGAGTACAATGACTACAGATGACAAAGTTTTAAAAAGAAAGTTAAGAGAGAGGGAGAGAAAGAGAAAGAGAGAATAAACTTCATCATTTCCCTTTGGATTAGTTAAGGTGTTTATTCCCACATTTGCTTGATTATCATAAGGATCCCTTAAGATGATTTGTCAAAAAGATGGAGTCCTAAATTCTGTTCTGCTCTTGGAAGATTCAGAACTGATCTGGCAGAGGAACCCAAGAGTCTGTAATTTTTACAGTTTCCTGAGGGGATTCTTCTACTATTGTGTGTTTGGGAAACACAGAGATGAGTACAAGAGGTCTTCTTTTCCCTCCTCCTTTTTCCAGGAAAGGTCCCACCAGAGTGAATCTATTTAAGATGGAGACCTAGATTCCATAATGAAAGAAAGAGACTTGATTGAGACTTTATCTTGAAATAATGCAGTCAAAAACTTATGAAAATGAATTTATCTTATATTTAACATTTAAGGTTACAGTTACCATGGTGTGCTAATTCTGATAAATCGAGTGTTAATTTGTGGGCGTGGTTATTTTTATAGAGCACATTATCTTTCACTTTGCGTTTGATTTTTGCAGCAGGGTCAGATTTGCAGAATTTTGGAGGGCTTTATCCAGTTTTTCCAAGGTCCTCTCTTAATCCTTTGAAACTAAATTATTTCCTTTGGAAGCATTGATGTCATCATCATTCTTATTGATTGTCTTTTATTCCTTTGTTATCTGGTCCGACTGAGATCCTCCTTATTAGTCACTTTGCACGTGGATCCAGCAGTTCCCCAACATCACTTCCATCAATTTTATGGAAGTCCACATCTTTTGCAAGATTTGCATAAATTTCTATTGTTTTTGAGGACTAGATATTTCCAAATGGATGACTAAGACTTTGATAGGAGTGGATGTAGGCACTAGGGTTAGCAGATGGAACAATTTAAGTGGGAAACAATTTCACAAGTGATCATTTCACCAAAGAACATTTTGTGTTTTGAAGACTTTTACTTCTTCTAATAGAATTTATCAGAATTTATTGGGACAAGGATTACAAGGACTAAGTATATGTACCTGTATTTGATGGGAAGAGGGAGGATGAAGTGGTAAAGTGGAGAAGGAGAGAAATGCAAATATGCAGGCATGGTCAGGTTATAAGAATGGGACAGGATTTCAGGGAACAGAAGATGGACAGATGAATACAGAAACTGTAAGAGTCAGGTAAGTTCCTGCTTATGAAGAACATTCCTTCTCTTAATTGGGTAAGATCATAGGTAAATTTGTGAATAAACCCAATGCCCAGAAATTTAACTGATCAGTGATTAACAGCAGCTGACAGTTAGTGAGCATTTTCCTTTATTCTTGTTTTAAAAAATCTTGTCCTAACATTGAATATCAGCAAAGGATGTACTGTCAAACTAATGCAGGGTCCCCTCCTTACATGAGCCCTCTCCAGAACGCCTAAGACTGCTGTGTCTCTCCTCTCTGACTTCCTTCCCTTCTTTCACATTTTCCCTCCTGTTGGGTGTATCACAGTGGCCTGAGGCATTTGGGGGATCTAGCAAATGAAAACTTGAATTTAGTGGGATATATTTATTTGATTCACGTCAGTTTAAAGTGGAATTAAATTATTGCTAGCCATCCAGGTGCAGGAAGGGCTTCCAGGGATATTGTCAACACCCAGTGTGCCATTAAGGTACAGGATCAGAGTTAGTGTTGTGATATGAGCTTGTCCTGTGAATCCTGGCCCTGGAATACATGGGTAGAGGAGGAGAAATAAGGTTTAAAATATACAGAACTAGAAGCTAATCTACGGGAAATTCTTCTAGACATCACTGGCGTTTTTTCTGAAAGAAGCACCTCCGTCCCACCCCACCCCCCACCCCGCCCAAAATTATGTAAGCTTCAAGTCCCCTCAAACCTTGATCTTCCTGTTTATCAGTCTTGTTAAGACTGCAAGGAAGAGATACAAAGTGCTCTGTGAATTAATTTAATTGCAAGGAGCTCTAAGAACCCGGGGTGGACAGAAAAGTCATCTCTCATTTGGTTATGTAGCCACCCTGGGGATTTATCTTCCAAAATTGAAATAAACAGCAGTTCCAAGGGAACATAAGAACAATATTTTAGAGCTTCCGTGTCCCACCTAAGCGCAAGTAAACCACTTTCTCTTTGTTTACCTACTATTTACTCTTCCTCCAAAAGAGGATATTACGGAGTCAGTTTGACAGTGTTCAATCTAGAGTGTGTCTCAAAGCACCACATGGGAGGCTGACTTTCACTGTATCCAACCTCTCTGCAGCTTTGTTGATTTGGGCACTGTACAAAAAGTCATGTTTTTATCCAATAGATACGCTTAAGTCACAGAAGCTTATCATATTTAGAGAAGACTCACATAGAACTACTTGCTTCAGAAGGGGTATGTCCAGCAGGCACGTTACGACTACACAGCCTGTCCATTACAAACATACGTCACTTTCTGTTTCTACTGCAGCTTTATAATAAGTCTTGGTATTTCAAGGGGGCAAATCTCTCCATTTTATTATAGCTCAAAATTGTCTAAGCTACTTTCGTTCCTCTCCTTTTTCAGATGAATTTAGTATTAAGCTGTTAAATTCCATGAAGAAAAAAATCTATTGGGATTTTGATTGGAACTGCACTAAATGCATAGCTTAATTTGGGGAGAACAGATATTTTTATAATATTGCATCTTCCCATCTGTGATCTGTTAGTCAGGTCCTTTATGCCCTTCAATCATGTTTTGTGACTTTCTCCATGAGGAATTCTCACCTCCTCTATCAGGTTAATTCTGCTACACTATAGATTCCATTGCTATTATTAATTGTTTCTTTTCCTATTGCATTTTCTAAGTGGTTATTGCTGGTGTGTGGTAATATTAACTGATTTTTGTATACTGATCTTGAACCAGTATCCTTGTTGAACTTATATTAGTTCTATTGGCTTTTCCATTCATTCCTTTGGATTGTTCTATGGAGTTCTATGTGCTATCTTGTGAAAATAGCAATTTTGCCTTTTCTTTTCCAAATGTCTACTTGTTTGTTTCTCTCTCTTAATGCTTAACTAGGACCTAGTACAATGTCTTAAAATAGTGGAAATAGAGAGTCTCCTATCTTGTTCCCAGCTTTAACAGGCAATCTGTTCACCATTGAATGTCTGCTATAGGATTTGGTAGAAGCCCTTTATCAGGTTAAGAAAATTCTCTTATATTTCTTGCCAAAAGTGGTTTTTTAATCATGGATCAGTGATAATTGATCAAATACCAGTTCTACATTTTTGTTATATATTCAAATGGTTTTTCTGTTAATCCGTTAAAAACACGGAGAACCTTAGGAGGTTGTTCTGATGCGGAATATTTTGCATTCTGAAATTGACTCTATTTCATGGCATGATATGTTTTTTAATATACTGATTAAATAATTAAATTGAATTAAATTTATTAGCATTTAATTTAGAATTTTACTTTTTAAGTTCATAGATGAATTCATAGATGAATTGGCTCTGTAATTGTCTTTTCTCTTATTTTGTTCTTGTGTAGTTTTGGTAGTATATTTACATGAAATGAATTGCACAGATTTCCTTTTTTTTTTTTTTTAATTCTCCAAAATGGTTTGTTTAAGACAGGAATTATATTCCCTGACGATTCTGTAAATTATCTTTTAAAACTGTCTGGGTTAGGGGCGCCTGGGTGGCGCAGCGGTTAAGTGTCTGCCTTCGGCTCAGGGCGTGATCCCAGTGCTCTGGGATCGAGCCCCACATCAGGCTCCTCCGCTGTGAGCCTGCTTCTTCCTCTCCCACTCCCCCTGCTTGTGTTCCCTCTCTCGCTAGCCGTCTCTATCTCTGTCAAATAAATGAATAAAATCTTTAAAAAAAAAAAAAACTGTCTGGGTCTTCCTTTTCATTTTCAGGGGAGACTTTTGGCTATCAATTCAATTTCTGTAATGATTTTGGGTTTTGTCAGGTTTTCTATCTCCTCTGGAGTGAATTTTGGTAATTTAAATTTTCTTAAATATCTTGTTTGGAGCTTATTGCTATAGAGTTTCTAATCTCATCTTATGATTTTTTTCAGTCTCCACTGTCTTTATAATTATGATCCTCGTTTTGTTTCTAATATTGTTTGTTTGTTTTCGTGCCCTCCTTAATCCCCATCCCCTATTTCCCCTATTCCCGCCCTCCTCCCCTCTGGTAACTATCAGTTTGTTCTCTATAGTTAAGAATCCGCTTCTTGGTTTGTCTCTCTCTCTCTTATTTTTTTCCTTTGCTCGTCTTGTTTCTTAAATTCCACATATGAGTGAGATTATATGGTATTTGTCTTCCTCTGGCTGACTTATTTCACTCAGCATTATACTCTCTAGCTCTGTCCGTGTTGTTGCAAATGGCAAGATTTCATTCTCTCTTATGGCTGAGTAATTTCTGTCTTCTTTATCCGTTCATCTATCAGTGCACACTTGGGCTGCTTCCATAGTTTGACTATTGTCGATAATGTTGCTATAAATACAGGGATGCATGTATCCCCTTGAATTAATCTTTTTGTATTTTGGGGGGTAAATACCCAGTAGTGCAATTCCTGAATTATAGGTAGCTCTATTTTTAATTTTTTGAGGAAACCCCATACAGTTTTCACAATGGCTGCACCAATGGTTTATTTATTGCTTCTTTTTTTCTTCGTCCATCCTGCTAGAGGTTTGTCTACCTTGTCTTTTCAGAGAGCCCACTTTTTGTTTATCATCTCTAATCAATTTCTCCTCATACTTATTTCTTTTATTTTTCATGAGATTGATGCTCTTTTTCCAGTTTCTTAAGCAGAATGCTTCCCTCATTCATTTTTGTTTTTATGTTTTATAATTTTTTATGCATATAATTCTGTACATTTCATTTTAGCTACATAGCCATAGGTTTTTATTAGTATTTTCATTGTCATGTAGTTCTTAGTATTTCATAATTTCTATTGTTTTTTCCTTAACTCATAAGTTATTTAGAAATGCATCTCTTATTTTCCAAAGATTGTTTTGTCTATTTTTTATTGTTAACTTCTATTGTAATAACATTATTGTGTAATATTAGTCCTTTGAAATTTGCTGAGACTTTTTTTTTTAAGGTTTGTTTATTTATTTGACAGAGGCACAAGCAGGGGAACAGTAGGCAGAAGGGGAGGGAAAAGCAGGCTCTCCTCCCCGCTGAGCAAGGAGCCCGACGGGGGGCTTGATCCCTTGCATCATGACATGAGCTGAAGGCAGACCAGACACTTAACAGATTGAGCCACCTGGGCGTCCCTTGCTGAGACCTTCTTTGGGACTTCATATATGGTCAGTTTTTGATTGTTTGTTTTTTAACAAATCATTTTTTAAAATTTAACATACATATAGAAAGAAAAATGCACAAATCATACATATGCTGTTCAATGAGTTATTACAAAATGAACAAAGCCTTGTAATCATACATAATCATTTGTATAACAATTCCATGTGAGCTTAAAAAGAATGGATACTCTGTAGTCTTTGAGTGCAAGGTTAGATCAAGTTTGTTAATTATGTGGTTTAGGTCTCTTATATCTTTATTCGCCTGTGTGCCCTTGATCTATTTCCAATATAGAGGTGCATATAATTTTCCAGTGCCATTGTGGTTTGTTTGTTTCTCCTTGAGCAAGATTAGAATACACAGGGTGAATTGAAGGTAATAGGGAAACATCTTAATGTGCATGCATCTGTGAATTGTTTTTACCAAAAGACAAAGCAACTCATACATAATGGTTTGCTCATTCCATCCATTTAGTGTGCTGTATACAAACCAACCAGGAAAAAAAGATTTCTGCTTAAAATATACAGTACACTTAGAAACACATCTGTCATGTAGACATATCCAAAAGCTTATGAATATTACATTTTGCATTTCTCTCCTTCAGAAGCAGTCTTTTCATCCTAGTCTTAGTATATATCTGTTCTTATTACTAAAGTCACTTACATAAGGACATATTTGTACTTGAAAGGAACAATAAGTTTCCTACAGAGTGTAAGGTGACATTTTCTTGCAGGCTGTCAATTTAACATAAAAGAGGGTTGATCCTCTTAGCTGAGGCTATGTCATGCTTTTTCTGTGCTATAAAGTGCTGCCCTATCATCGTCTTTTGCTTGGGGAGAACGATAGCCTTCTGGTTGGTTTTCTTACCTACATCCACCCTTACCATACTCCCATTTCTTTACCATACAGCAGCTAGAGTGAATTTTTATTTTTTTTTTTTAAGTTTTATTTATTGTAGAGAAAGAGAGAGTGGGAGCTCATGTGTACAGGAGTGGGGGGAGGAGCAAGGAAGAGAAATTCAAGCAGACTCCCCACTGAGCAATGAGCCAGACATGGGCCTTGAGACAGGGCTCCATCTCATGACCCATGAGATCAGGACCTGAGCTGAAACCAAGAGTCCAACACTTAACGAACTGAGTCACCCAGGAGCCCCTAGAGTGACCTTTTAAAATATACATTATCCTAGTACCCCCATTTAAACCCTTACATGACTTCAAGACCGACTAAGGTCCACTTCCTGCCTTTTCAGCTGTGCTTGGCTCTGTGCTCCCATCACTGTCTGTGCTCCGGCCACACTGGCCTCTCTTCGCCTCCTTCCTTCCACAGGGCCTTTGCACTTACTCTTCATTCTGCCTTAAATATTACACACTATACTCCTATTCATCCTTCAGAACTCATGCAATTCTGTAGACCCTTAACTAACCCACAAGGTCAAATCCCTCTACACGCTTCTGTAGCATTGTAGACCTCTCTTTTATAACACTAATTACAATCCTAATTTTACATTTTTTGTTATTTAGTTAATCTCTGCCCCTCCCCACCCCCCACTAGAATGTGGTCTCTTTCAAGGCCAGGCCACAGCGAGCTGGACTCACCCTGCATCCCAACACTGTCACAGTGCCTGGCCCATCACAGTAGTGGTGACAGGCTAAATGATGAGTTGCCTTTCTGCACTTTAAAGTGAGTATATTAACCAAATATGCCTTCATCCCTCTTGCTGCCTCTGCTTTCATCCCCTGCTTACTTCCAGCCATACTCCATACTCACCACTCCTCCACCTTTCACTCCCCTCCACCTGTGAATTAACTCAAGTCCCATGGGGCGCCTGGGTGGCACAGTCGTTAAGCGTCTGCCTTCAGCTCAGGGCGTGATCCCGGCGTTATGGGATCCAGCCCCACATCAGGCTCCTCCGCTAGGAGCCTGCTTCTTCCTCTCCCACTCCCCCTGCTTGTGCTCTCTCTCTCACTGGCTGTCTCTGTCAAATAAATAAATCAAATCTTTAAAAAACAAAACTCAAGTCCCAAAGCATTGTCAGTAATGCAGCTTTTTACTGAAGATTTTGTTGGTTACAGAGGAGGGAGTACATTACAAAGTAAAATGCCCTAACGATGCCTTTTTAATAGCTCTGCTATCCCCCAGCCTTGTTTCTACAGCAGCTGCAACTGTCTTACACCTCTTCTTTTGCTCCCTTGGCAAGTGTGCTCTGGGAACCCCTCCAGCCAAGCTGCCTCCTCCTCTACCTGCTTCCAAGTCTGTACTCAGCAAAACAAAGCACAGCCCTAGGCCAAACCATGACTCCTGGGTCCTTATCCACAGGGCTACTTGCTTTTATAAAAATTTGGAACAGAAAGTGTTGACCTTTTATTCATCTTTTCCTTTGCTTCCTGATGGTCTTCCCTCCATCAGTGCCATCCATGCCCACTCTCCCTGCTGTCTATGGCTGACTCAGATCTTAGCTCCATCAGCATCCATTTCAAACACCCTTCCTCCTGGAAACCTTTCCATAAGACCCTTCAGTTGAGGTGATTTTTCTCTTCCCCAAATATACACACTACCTCTTTTATTCTTCTTGGTATTGCAGGCAATCTTCTTAGCATTATTTTTTTTCCTCCCTCTCCTTTAAGAGCAAGTCTACTTCTTACTCTCCATGTCTCCTGAAGAGTCTGGCTCAGGATTCTGCATTGCAGGCTCCAGTGGTGGTTGAATTATGACAAAACATTTTGCATTTCTTTTCTTAGGTTTTGGTAAAAGCCTCTTTGAGAAAGCTACTGATACCCAATATTTCAATTTCAGAGTCAGTGAGCAGAAACTACCCACCCCCCCCACCGCAAGAAACTCTGTACAAATTATAGGTGGGAGTGGTATAGCTTTTGGTTTGAGAGAAGGTCTCTATCGAGGTAAGAGATACTATTGACAGTTTTGCCTGGGTTGACTCTGGCTTTCTAAAATGCAGCAACATTCTGGCCCCTGAAAGACTATCAGGGCCCCCGAGAGAGAGAGTCTAACTCATATGACTTTTTAAAAATGCCAAGGAGATGACTAAGTAAAAGTGTTGGCATATGGGGTGCCTGGGTGGCTCAGTCAGTTAAGCGTCTGCCTTCGGCTCACATCATGATCCCAGGGTCCTGGGATCCAGTCCCACATTGGGCTCCCTGCTCAATGGGGAGCCTGCTTCTCCCTCTCCCTCTGCTACTCCCCCTGCTTCTGTGCCCTCTCTCTCTGTCAAATAAATAAATAAAATCTTTTTTTAAAATGTTGGCATATGAATTTATGCTCCTGAGGTCTAGAGAGAGACCTGTGGCTAGCAGTCCATGTTCTGTTATCAGCAGTGTGATCTTCCGGTGAGCAGATGTCTCAGCCATTCACAGTCACCTTGATCAGAGGGTGGAGGCCCAGTGAGGAGGTTGGCTGCATATGCATACGGCTGACTGAGGGCAGCAAGACGCAACTCACCATCCCTTGCTCAGATCTTCTGCCAAATTATGTTTCTGTTCTCAACAGGAAGCCATAAATATCTCTCAATTCTTTCATTTCTATAAGCATCTTCATTACCCTGGATTAAACAGGATAAAAAGTAAAATGTATTTCTTCGGTTTACTTCTTAACCATTTTTTTACATTCCAAAAGTAACACATTTCATTATAAGAAAATAAAACATATAAATTATAGAATGAAAAATTAAAATACAAAAATAAAATCCATATTTCTACAACCAAATCCACAAGCTTTTTGACTTTTTTTCTTCCAATCTTTTCCATCCATGTCAAGGATGTTTTTAGAAAATTGTAATCAGGCTATAGATATACTGTACTCAGCTTTTTCATGTAAGTTTTTAAATAAGCATTTTTCTATAGTCTTTATTATGGGTAATAATATCCATACTATTATGGATACATAATACTCCAACAAGAAGAAATTATTATGATCTAATTATCTCTTTTACTTGACCTTAAAGTTGGTTTAAAAAAAAAAGAAGCATAAATAAGTGGTTAAACCCTGATTTTGTAACCATTTTACATCTACTCATGGAGCTATTTGCTCTTTTACAGTTAGCTTATCTTTGCCTCTTGCCCCTGTTGGCTCTTCGGGCTGCCGTGCCCACCTCTGGCTTTTCCATCAACCCATGCTTCCTCGACCCTCCTCGCTTCATCTGTGAGCTTCACCCTGTCCTCTCGCCCAGGAGGACATGCTCTTAATTTCTCTTGGTTTCAGCTCGAAACAGAAGCAGCCGACCCCAGAAAATCAATTTAGTGGGAGCCAGTTTGCGAGTGACCACGTCTCTGAATTGTGAGCTGACCTAGGACCGACCACGGTGAGTGAGTCTGAAGGCTGTGGAACATAGCAAACTTTGGAGCAGACACAATGGAGCTTCAGACCCAGGACCCTCTCCCAGTGCCCCTGTGATTTATCACCCTATGGTCTTGAGGCCAAAGAGTTGATCTCTTCAGCCTCGGTTGCTTGCAATGAGATCACTCATTCAGAGTGCCTGAGGTAGGACCATTGTGGCAGGGCATGTGAGAAAATTGTTAGATGCCTTCTTCTTCTCAAGAGAGTGGTGGTAAAGACCAAACAGTTCCCAAAATGTATGATATCTACTCCGAATCCTAGTTTCTTTTCTCTTTAAAATCCAGCTCCTAACAAGTCTATTTCTTAAAAGGACCAGCCCTTCTTTTCTTCTAATTATTCCAAAAATACAGAATCCAACCAAAGTTTTAATACACACTTTTGTGGTTGTTTTTCACAAGTGATAAAAACAGTTGAATATGATATCTTCCCGTTTTTAAAATATTGGGGTAACTTATTTCATTTATTATGGAAATTTTCAAATGTACACAAAAGTAGAGGAAATGATATAATGAACCCCTTATTCTCATCCTGAGCCTTTTACAATTTTAAATGTTTTGCCAATGTCATTTTATCTATCCTCCTATATATACATTTCACTTTTATTTTTGCTGGATTATTTTATAGCAATCCCTGACTGTTTCATTCAACCCATAAATACTTTAGCCTGTATTTCTAACAGTTAAGGAGGTTTTTTTCCTACATAACCACAATGCTATTATCACACGTAACAAAATTATCAATAATCTCAGGAGCATTTTAAAAATAGGATTCTGGAAAAAGCAAGCCAAAGGAATGAGTAATTTAGACTTTCAAGCACTATGGTAAGCAGTTTGGGAAGATGCTTTTAGCAAAGGGGGTACTTTCACTCTTGCAAATGACGTCACAGAGCCAGATGCCACTTTCTCCTACATATCCGTAATTGGATTTACTTTCTTACCCCCAAATATATTCCTTAGTTCAGTTCAAGGCATCAGCAACCACCCAGGAGCTCAAGCCCCAGGCCCACAGTCCTTGTAGAGTATCCCCTCTCCCCCCCTCTTTGGCACTCCATTTAATCAGTTTTGAAGTCCTAAATGTCAGGGTGAATATTGCTCATACCCATCCCCTTCTCTGCATTCCCACTTCTGCTCCTTTTGTATGGGCTCCTGTTTTCTAACTCTACACTGAGGTTATTGAAAGATTTTCATTTTGGTTCCCCCCAGAAACAGAGCCTGAGACAAGGATTTGAGTATAATTCATTTATTCAAGAGGTGATCCCAGGAGCCCTGGAAGCTGAGCTGGGGGATGAGACAGGGACGTGAAAGAAGCCAATACAGGATGTGTTATGAAGCACTGAAGGACACTGGAGCTCCATCCCCCTGGAAACGCCCGGGAGACAGTACAGGATATGCCTCAGCATTATCCCAACCAATAGGCAAGGGAGCAGGGCTACCATTTACCCATCAACTCTTGACCCATCATTGCCTTATGGCTGCGCAGTTTCAGGGGCAAGAAGTCCCTCGCACTTCCGTTCTGCACTGTGCCTGGGCTGAGCATGCTGCCAGCCAGAACCCAGAGGGTCATGGGCCTTCCGCATATAATGGTAAAAACCAAGGGAACACAGGCAGGGCACCAACAACACTATGTTACCTCCCATCTCTCTCTCTCCCACACAGAGGCCAGGGACAGCTTTCTAAAGTGCAAATCTGATTCTGGTACTTCTCTGTTCAATAAGAAGGGTGTGTGGATAATGCTAAAGACAAGTCTTGCTTATTTCCCCTGACGGGGGTGACTCTCTTGAGTGGTACTGAACCATATGACCCCGAGCACCTTTGGTGCACCTATCACAGGTGGCCAGAGTTTGGATCGGACTTGGAGTAACTACTCCTGAGTTCAATGGATAGACAGCTTCGTTCATATGTTTATAATTAAAACCTTGTTTATTTACAGAACAGGTTGGGAGGGGAAGGGACAAATGATTGCCTCTGGTTTGGATTTCCCTGGTGCAGACCTTTACCTCTCAGCAGTTTTGTATAACCTTTCCCAGACAGTGGATGCTATCGTGCCAATACTTCGTTCTTCTTTATGCAGTCACGTTATCTGGGAATCTCGATGTGATTTACAAGCTTACATAACTCCCCGCGTGAGTCAGCACGCTCATGGAGAAGGCAGCATGGTGCAGTGGAAAGAACATGGCATTTGGTGCCAGAGAGAAAGTTCAGCACCTGCCTCTGTGACTTCCTAACTGTGTGCTAGACTAGTCGTTCTACCTCTCCAAGCCTCAGTTTCTTCCTAGGACAAATGGGGATCGGAACACCTACCTCGGAGGGTTATTGTAAGGATTAAATGAGGTGACCGATGGTGTGATACACCCTGAGTCACTCGCTGTCCGCCTTCCCCATCCTATATCCTGATTTTACTCACCTCCAGCAGGTTCTTCAACCTCACTGACCTGCAGTGAGCAGAAAATGCTGATTTCTCTTTATCTCCTTTTAGAACTAGTGGATTGTAGATGAAAATCCAAATCAGTTCTTTGTAAAGGAAAAGTGCTCTTGCTCCCCTCTGGGCAAAGCAGCCACCTCTTGTGTGAAATAAATGGGGACCGGAAAGGGCTAGGGTGCTCGAGGAAGGGCTGGGCTGGCACGGCCTGGCTCTGCACCCACTGCGGTGGCAGCCAGAGATTGCCGAGGGGACTCAGCGCACGGCGAGACAGCCAGCCGGAAAAAGGAAACGTGCGGGAGAGGATGTGAGATCCCGTCTGCACCGCTGCGCAGCACGGTGGGGAGCGGGGAGGAATGGCGTTGCAGAATGTCCTTCGGGAGACAAAGCCTCAGCATACAAATGAGGGCGCTGCTGTGCGGCCCAGGGCTGGGGACGGTTCTGGAACTGTTTTTCCAAGGTGGTTAGAACAAATGCCTGCAAGTTAAAATAATAATAATAAATAAAATCCCTGGTCAGCAAATGAACACTGCTGCAAATGTTCTTCCCTGCCGGTCGCAACGCTATTAAGGCAGGGTTTCCAGACAAGCTGATTTCCAGGATCTTTATGGCCAGCATAATACATAGCAGTCAGCTAGGGTCACCGGAGAAAGTGTTTATAATTAAGGGGTGATTGGTGAGTATGTCCATAGCAGCAAAGAAACCTCTAAAAAAAAATCAGGAGCCAATCTCTGAAGTCAGGAACTAGAGAATGTTAGAACAAGAGAGATTCTTTCAGATCATTGAGCTGGGCTGGTGATTTTAAATGCTAAAGAAATAGCAGAACCTTTCTTTCAAATAAAATCTTATGCGGACTCTCCCCCCCCCCCCCCCCAAGCCAAACAAAAGGGATGCTGTTCAGAGGAGAGGAGGGGAGAAGGAGAAGACAGCGTGGCTATGGAGCCCCAGCTTCCCCCACCCTCCAACCTCCACATGAGATCTGCCAGTGTGGCCCAGAATATGTCCTGGAAATCCTTAAGCCCTACTGACCACAGTGTGAGAACCCCCAGGCCAGTCCACCCCGTGCATTGTACAAATGCCGACTTTAGGCTCAAAGAGGGCAAGTGATTAGTCTAAGGTCCCCCAACAGAACTGGGACTAGAGTCCAAATCTCTCGAATTTAAGTTCCTTGCTCTGTCCTAAAAACCATCTCCCCTTAAAAAAAAAAAAAAAGAAAAGAAAAGAAAAGAAAAAGTATCTTTAAAAATAAAGTTACCTCATGAAATAGCTTCTTAAATGAGAAAGCAAGAGGCATCCAAGTGTAAATACCGGCTTTGGAAAGAATCCAATTCTATCTTCTTGACGGCTGGACCCAAGTGCAGCTTCTTATTACATTTATTTTAGGACTTTTAGCATGGCAGTCACAAAATCCAAGTCGATTTGCTAAATGAATGGTCTCTTAAACCGGGATAAGTCTAACCAGTTTGTGCCTTCTAGAAAACACCAACCTAAAACAACTACGACAGCTTAGTATCTGAAAAAAATTTTTTAAAAAAGATTTTATTTATTTGAGAGAGGGAGGGAGAGAGAGCAAGTGGGGCAAGGGGTAGAAGGAGAGGGAGAAGCAGACTCCCCACTGAGCAGGGAGCCCCTGGGCTTGATCCCAGGAGCCTGGGACCATGACTTGAGCCGAAGGCAGAGGCTTAACTGACTGAGCCACCCAGGCGTCCCTGAAAAAAATTATTTTGAATATATTGCCACAGTAAGAAAGGAATCTGAAGTGCGGGGCAGATGGCAATGGCCAGACCCAAGCTCCCACAGTGGAGCACAGCGTGCTTCAGATTCCTGGCTCTACGTCCCATGGTGAGACCTTGAGCAAATCACGGCCTCTCTACACCTCAATCTTCCTTCAAAAATCTACGAAATGATTAAATTATTAGAGTCACTGAAAGTCAATATTCAACAGAAGCCTGAGGCAGAACTTCCCAGCGCACCGGCTCCGCCCGCATGGGGCCTGTTTCGCAGCAGAGGCCTCTGGGTCTGAGTCAGGGGGCCGGGAGGGAGGAGCGAGAAGCCGCAGCACGGGAGGGAGACAGGGAGAGGGAGGAGGGAAGCTGAGACAGAGAAAAGCAAAGGCTCTCCTTTCATGCCTCAGAGGACTGGATTTTGGTCAGCATCCATCCTGTACATTTCTGTGACACCTATTTCCCTGAAGTCCTCCGAATGTTTCCTAATGGACTTGCTTTGGGGTTTCCATTCAAAGCCTTGACCCATTGGGTCTCACTTTAAACTAGGAATGTTCAGTTAAAGACAGTAGCAGATGGTAGCAACTGACAAGATGATACCAAGTGTTCATAAGGGCAAGAAAAGCAACAGTTTTTAAAATGCAATATCCCGTGACTTTTGTTTATGTTACTGAGTTTAATCCTTACTATAACCTTCAAATTAGTGTCGTTTCTGCCCCCATTTTACCCATCCAGTTGCAGAGAGGTCTAGCAACTGCTGTCAGATAACAGCTATTTGATGAAGCTGTGGGGGACTGTCAGCTCCCTCGGGACAGAGACTTTCTGCTTTGTGCTGCTGTCCTCCATGCCCAACACAGTGCCTGGTACACAGGAGGTGATCGATGCACATTTACAAAGGAAAAGGCCAGGATTTAAATCCAGATCTGCTCAACTCCCAGATCTAATTCTTACTACCTCTGAACTCAAATAATTTATTAAAAACAAATGGTATTTGGCCAGTTGTTCTTAACCCCCTTCTTACTGTGTAATTGGAAGTGCTGTGAGCTCTGGTTTCTATGCCTGTTGGAAGCTCTAGCTACATAATGAGCTACCGAGTTCCCATCTCTTGGCTGAATCTGTAATTAAGCAGGTTTTCTAAGACAGTTAGACATAGTCCCAGGTTCCCTCAAATGCGTAGCATTCACCCAGAGGACCAGACTTGAAGAAAAACACGGGACTGGAAAATATTATCATCCTCCAGGATCACTGCTCTCCCTGGTCACCGTAAGCAATTACAGAACAAAAAGGTGCTTTGTTTTTTGTTTTTGTTTTTGTTTTTGGATCAGTAAACACAAATCTTAAAACACACACTTTCATAGAGTTTCTTCACAGTGTATCTTAGAAATGAAGCAAATTCTGACTCTCGGAATGAATACCAGTCTCTGTCCAGGAACCGGGTGAAGGTAAGCAAGGAAAGCCTTGTCAAGCATGTTGGACTGGAAGGGCACGCTCAGGTGTGCCTGGGATCTTGCGCTGCTTCATGCTTCAGGACTCAGCAAGGCAGGCCCAGGGACGTGTGAATGGGTGAGCAAAGTCATGTCTCCTTGTCCTTCCCTCTAAGGGACACTTCTTTTCTGGTGCGTTGGCCCAGGCTGTACCTGGCATGGCTCCGGTCATCCCAGCGTGCTTCACTAGGCCTTTTCAGTTGTATGTTCTCTATTTCTTCCTTCTTTCACTTTTCCCAAGTATTCACCAAGGGCCGTCATGGGCTCAGACTCTGCAAGGTGCTGTGGGAGCTACAGAAAGAACAGGGAGTTTCTAGATTCTCGTGGGCATTACTCATTGCATATCTGGAACTCAGGTGTGACCACAAGGCCCCGGCAGTTGAGCTGCTGACTTAATTACTTTCACCTTCTTTCCTGATCAGCCGCTGAGATCTTGGAAAGTCTGTCTTGTTATTGTAGCCTCAGGAGTGTGATTCTCCCTTATTTCCCTCTGCACAGGGGGGCGCCATGACATCAGCACAGATGTGGCCTTCTCACCTTGAGTGAAATAGCACCCATGTTACCATGCCCGCACCCTCACAGAGGTGTCAACCCTTCACAAGTCAGTCAGTTGGAGAAGATACAGGCTGAGTTCAGCTTTGCGGATAATTCTCCTTGCTTTCTATACTGGCTTTGGCTACCTCTATTTCCATCCTGCCCTGAGCTACTAAATATATATATAAATACATAAACTACTAAATATATATATATTTGCTTGGTGGTAGGACTGGGTCTCTCAGAAGTCAAATATTCTCTTTATATTCTCCTTATTTCCTGTTCTGAGTTTCCCCCTAGAACATCTGCCCTGGTCAAAATCTTTTTTTTTTTTAATCACAGTTTTATAGTGTACAGTTCAGTGCTTTTTGGTATATTTGCAGAGTTGTATATCACCATTATCTAATTTCAGAACATTTTCACCACCCTCAAAAGAAATTCCATACTCATGAACAGTCCCTTCCCATTTCCCCTTTCTCCCAGCAACCACTAATCTATTTTCTGTTTCTGTGAATTTGTCTCTTCTGGACACTTCATATAAATGGAGTCATACAATATATGGTCCCCTGTGACTGGCTTCTCTCAGTTAGCATGCAGGTTTCAAGGTTAATCCATGTTGTAACACGTATTCGTACTCCATCCCTTTTTTTGACTAAATAATACTCAATTGTATGGATATACTGGATCGCGTTTATCCATTCATCTCTCAGTGGACACTTGGGTTGTTTCCATTCTTGGCTATGATGAATAATGCTGTTATGAACATTCATGTACCGGTTTTTGTGTGGACATATATTTTCACTTCTCTTGGGTTTATATCTGGTAGTGGAATTGCTAGGCTGGCTGAAATCTTTTTTTTTTTTTTTAAAGATTTTTTATTTATTTATTTGACAGAGATAGAGACAGCGTGAGAGAGGGAACACAAGCAGGGGGAGTGGGAGAGGAAGAAGCAGGCTCCTAGCGGAGGAGCCTGATGTGGGGCTCGATCCATAACGCCGGGATCACGCCCTGAGCCGAAGGCAGATGCTTAACCACTGTGCCACCCAGGCGCCCCATAGGCTGGCTGAAATCTTAAGGAAACATTTCTAATGGTCTTCATTCCTATCTGCTTCCCAGGGAATACAGGTTTCTCTATATTCATCAAGCAAAAGGGAATGACCAACAGCAGGNNTTTTTCACCACATCCTGGACACAGCACCTGCTTTTCCAAGTCCGTTACAAAGCCCGAACGTCTCCACTCTGAACAATATGCGACTTTGAGTGACCGTGGCAGGCCTGGGACGAGTCTCTGCAGTAATTCACGCTAGAGGGGGTGAAGAGAGGGTATGCAGAACCAGCCTTGGATCTTACAAACAAAGGAGTATTTGTAGCCATGTCATTCCCTGCTTAGAACTGATTCCTTCAAACCTAGTCTCTTGCATCCTGTCCATAATCTTGGACTCTGATCTCCAGGGTTATACAGAGCACGGAATAAGCAATTTGCAACCTTGGAATCCAAAATTGCCCTTTCCCCACCATCTGCTCTGCAAGTTTCTGTTTATAACTGAAGTCTGCCCTCTGCTGGTCATAGGCAGCCCAGACCTGCAACATGGAGCGGCTAAGCAGGTTTCTTCTAAAATCATTTCTTCTCCAGGAGCATTTAGGAAATTGCTGCAATTTATTCAGCTTATAGCAAATACAGAGAAATGACATCTTCTGCAGAGTGTTCCTCTTTTATTTTTTACTTTTCAATGTTTGTGAATTTTTTCCCCTTTTATTCAACAGAACCAGAACTGGGCCAGTTTCAGCTACTTCTGAGCCACTTTCATTTGTGATAAATAACCATTATTTGTATTCATGCACTGCCTGCCAAGCCCCTTCTGCTCCTATTACTCATGAGTGACTACCATGCCCTTTTATGGTAGAAGTGGGCAAAGGCAGGGGGCGCCTGGGTGGCTTAGTTGGTTAAGCATCTGCCTTTGGCTCAGGTTGTGATCCCAGCATTCTGGGATCCAGCCCCGTATGGCGTGGGCTCGCTGCTCTGCGGGGAGTCTACTTCTCCCTCTCCCTATGCTGCTCTCTCTTTCACTCTCTCTCTCAGATAAACAAAATCTTAAAAAAGAAAAAAGTGGGCAAAGCCTCTTTGAGAAGGGGGATAATATGAGTGATGGGCTGTCAACTGTCTATCTAGTAGTTTCTCAGAGGCAGTTGGTAGACTGCTTTGAGTAAAGGAAGACCCAGAGACTGATTCTCCTCAAGTTCTGTGAGATATCTGCTTGCCCTGTTGGAAAGCTGCGGGGCATCAGACATTTGAGGATCCCCAGCAGACATAGCAACCCTTTTTCTCCCTTCCTTCAAACTGGGCACTCTGGCCAGGGAAGCAGATCCAGGAGGGACATGAAAGGTGAGTGGGGAAGGAAGCCAGAGCCTGGGTATGTCTCACACAGGAGACAGTGTGAGCAAAAGGCTGAACCAGTAACAGGAGGAAAGGAGGGAGCTAGAGGAGACGAGGTGCCTCCACAAGGACAGAACAGGGGACTAAAGGAGTGACTGCTTCCCTGAGGGCCATTACTACTTTCTGCAATGCAGTTAACTGTAAAAAAAATGTTCGGTTTTTAGTTAACAAAGGAAAGGGAGTCCTTTCTGATGTTTTCATCCAGAGTCCTTGAGAATAACCCTATGCCTCTGACTTAATATTTTAGGAGCATTTCTACTTTCTGCCCTGAAAGAAATGCAGCACTTTTATGAAAAACAAAAACCAAAAAACAAAACACCATGATTTTTGGAAAGATTCCTTGTGTTTTTAACCTCTGAGTAGATGGGAGGCAGGGGACTCACAAGGATTCCTTATGGTAAGCATACATCCTAGCCAGAGGTCTAGAAATCTGTCCCCCTTCCCCAAAGTGTAGCCAAACTAGGGACTCCTTTGCCTAGAGCCCCAGCAGGTTTCACTGCTCACCCCAGGGCCATCCCCCGCAGTCCCACTATCCCTGTCAGTCTCCTTGGGACTGCAGAAGCCTGGGCTCAAGGTGTAACAGAGATTCCTGTGCCCAGTTCTTTCTCTTCCTCTCCATTTCCCTCTTGCCTCCTCCTTCACCTCCTTCCCTGGTCCTCTGGTTTAAATTTTCTCCTCCCACATTGCCCCTCTCCAGCCTCTGTGACTCCAAACTAAATCATTTTGGGAAAGACAGGGCTTGCTTGGTTCCCATGGCTGAGTGCTGCCCCTTTAAAATCAACCTTCAGTTGGAGGGGGAGTTGAAGGGAAGAAGAGAGAACCAGGTCTTCTGCCTTTCCTCCTAGAGATAAAAGCTATTCTTAGCAGTAAAATCGGCTTGGCATTTGGGGAGACTTGCGTTTCTCTCCTTTCCGCCCCAGGGGTTTTGCCATTGCAATTCCTCTTCTTCATGCAAAGATGAAAGGGAGAAAGAGAAGGGAAAAAAAGAGAGGGAGGGGCACAATCACTGCTACCCTGATAGGCTTCCTTATTTTGGAAGGCTGGTCCAGTTGGAGTGCCCTCACCCCAACCCCAAAAGACCAGTTTAATTCTAGCAGTCATTTTTCAGGCAAGAAGACTAAAAGCCAAATGAGCTCCCTTCAGGCCTTTCCACAGCACTTTGTATGTGGCATGGGTTCATTAAATATGTTTGCTCAGCCAGCCTCCTGCCTGCACCCTCATTAGGGGGAGTCTCCCAGGACTGCCCTCACTGGACATATAGGGCCGTGGTAATCAGTCAGGGCATTTAAGACCCAGCATTAGAGAGCTGGCTTCGGAGAAACCAGGAACTTAGTAAATTGGGAAAGAAAAAAAGAATAAGAAAGAAAGAGAGAGAAAGAAAGAAAAAGAAAGAAAAGAAAAGAAAAGAAAAGAAAAGAAAAGAAAAGAAAAGAAAGAAAAGAAAAGAAAGAAAAGAAAAGAAAAAAAGGAAGGGAAAAAATGGGTGGGCAAAGCTCAAGAGGACTTACATAATCCGATTCCGCTTTGGACACAGATGATGAAATTCTGCAAAACGGCCAGCAGGGGGAGCTCAGGCAGTGTGTCAGCACGCCGGCGCCCAGGTTGCCTGGAGCCAAAACTGCAGACAAACAAAACAATGAACCTTTGTGGTTTCTCTTGGGCTGTTAACCCAGGGAGGCTCAACGCAGGACAGCCTGATGCTCATTCTAGGGGATTCAGCTAGCATCTCACAGAACACCGACGTCATAGGTCTCTCTTTGTCTCCCTCCCCAACTCTCCCCCAAATTGTTTTCTCGGTGTTAAGAGTCTACCTCTAATCTCTTTCTCAAGCCCTCTCAGTATCTCTTTGCATCTCTTTTTGTAATTCTGGTTTTCTCTGAATCTGTGTTTCTGTCTGTGCTTCTTTCTTGTTATTTCTCCGTATCATCCTAGGCCCACTTCATATAAATGAAAAATAAATGGACATGAACCCATCCATAGACTGAGCTCTGAAAGATTTCAAGATCTTTCCAAAACTAATACTTTGAATAAAATGTATGCTGTGCAGCAGACGTGGCTAATTCTGCCACCACTTAGCTATGCAGTCACATCTTTCATGTCTATTCTCTCGTCCCTGTCCTCAGGCCTGCTGCCCATGCCACCCTACAGTCTCTCCACTGCCGATTGGTTGCTGCCCGCCTCCCCCAAACCATTGACCTCCAGTAGTTGTCTCCCTCCCCGACCAGCAGAACAAGATCTTCCAGGTCTTTTAGAGAAGAGGCCCACACCAGAATAGTTGTACCTCTCGTGACACAGTATTTTGTTTCTTAAGTAAGGCCCAGCCCCCTCATTTCCAGAGAGCACTGTAACGCTGGTGGGATCAGGGGGTGAGGGGCTCCAGGGGAGAAAGGGAGGGACTCAGCTTTGCACTCCGCCTGGAAACTCTTATTACCCAACATTCAGGCGCTTGGCTGGATTCATTCACTCAAGGATCTTCCTCATGCCTTTCTTTCCAGATTGACCCTCGGGGACCTCTAGTTTATCACACAATCTGTATATATCTGACCCTATGGGGGAGCAGAGATTAAATTCTCTTTTCTGGGCTTTTGAGCCCTGGAGAATTAAGAAATGCAACTGAGATGTGTGTTAAGTTTCCAGAACATCCCATGACGGTCAAGAAGGAAGGCACATTTGATGGAAGGCAGCTTTGCCTGGGGCCCACAGAGGCCGAAGGAGGGCCTGCACGTGTACGGCATACAGATGGTTCCTGGGCCGAGGTGCTCAGCAGAAGCTGTTTCCGTTCCAGCCCCAAATACTGTGACTATGGTGGTGGTGATGTATCTTCCTCATTCTTACATTTTATGGTCCCTACCTCCAAATCTGTTCTGTTCTATCCAGGTTCTCATTATTTTTCAGGTCCTAATCATATGTGTCCCTGAGAGGCGGGTTCTAATATTAGATCTGCTAGGACGTGATACTCCTCAGTCTTGGCACTTCAACTTTCTTTAAGCCTCCTGGATTCAAGGAAGGTAGTGGTACTGTGATCTGATCACAGTTGTCCCCGCCCTGCTCAATACTTGGTAACCATTATCATTTCCTAGTCCCAGAACCTGTTTGGACAGAACTGAAGACCAAAGTACTGCGTAAGGGGACAGACAGGCAACGCAATGCAATCCATCACTTAAAGACATGAACCACTTGCTTGCCCTTGCTCGGCCCTGGCCATACAGAGTGTCTGAGCAAGACATAGGGCCTGTCCTCAGGGAGCAAATGCTTCTATTGGAGAATAGAATGTGTCTCTGAACCAGAATGAAAATGGAGCTGCTGCAGAAAACCCAGCGCTGCAAAGTGCTAACATCATCAGGCAGGTTGCCTCTGCAGTGCAATCTATAATCTCTGTGACTTTCAGAACCAAAAGAATTGCTATATGACTTTCTAAATTAAGCTTTGCATTACTTTGGAAATTAACAAAGCATTCCTTCCCACAGACACTGTTCCCAAATTAAACATTTTGTGCTTGTACAGCTGTTCAAATGTCGGTGAATCGAAGATGAAAAGTTCTTAGGAAGGGAAGAGAGGTGGGTGCCTAGAAAGGAGAACGGAGCACTGCGGGGGAGTTCTTGGAGGGCGAGCTGGGGGTCAGGTAGCAGAGATTATAGGACAGTTGGAGAAGTTTATGATCCAGTTAGTGAGTACATAAAATGTTTTTAAATTATTAGGTCTAGATAAGTGTAGGTTAAGGGGCCCATTATGGTCAAGTATTCAAAGGCATACTCTTAAGTGGAAAACTTGGGGAGTGGCTATTCCCCACCTCTAATCAGTAGGAGCCAGACGAAACAGAAGAAATAAACATCAAGGGCCAAGATGGTATTTCAAGGTCACTGTGAGGCCCACTTTTCAAGATTCGACAGCAGTCAAACACTAGAATGGGTCACAGAGGATTGCTGGGCACTCTCTTCTGGGGCTACTTAATGAAAGAACAGAGCCTTTGGGTTCTGCAATGCTGCAGGTGATGTCCAGTGTAGAGATAGAAGCATGTCCTGGATGAGTTAGCCCCCCAGGTTCTCTTCTAGACCGGGAAGAAGAGAACTCATCTAGGATTAGAGGCCTTTCACAGTGGCTAGAGAGAAATGGACAGATGGGAAGGCCCACAGTCCTCGCTGGCCCACCTCCCACCACCATGCCAGAGCCCTTTCCATTAAGCTGCCTCTGTGCCTTTTGTTTCATGAACTTGTCCGTAGATCTTCGCTTGCAAAGATGTGAGCCATTGACGAACGGTTTTTTAGAAAGCCCTTGCTCACAAAAATCCAGTCTGCGGTATTTGGATTGGCCACCAGGCCTCTCATTTTCCACGCAAGTTGTTCCCAATTTATCTCTGGGTCTCTTCCAGAAGGGCATGAATTATTTGCTGGTGATGTAACTTGAAACCCAGGTTCCCTTTGGAAACCATTTTAATAGAGGTTGGAAATGGGGACTGGAGCAGAAGAGAGTGAAGAGGTGTAAAAAAAAAAAAAAAAAAATTCCAAGTTTGGCCAGATAGGATTTTCCAGGTGGCTGAGGGAGGAGGAGGCCCTGTCTTCAGCACACAAGGCCTGAGGGCTCACAGAAGCAGAGAGCTGTGCTGGGCACTGGCTGCCCAGCTCCCTTGCGGCTCCAGGGCACAGAGCTGGGGAGACTGTCCTCTGGTCTTGGCTGCGCCTTGGACAAGCTATTTATCCCGGAGCCATTTATCCTGTCTGGGTCCCAACTTCAACATCTGCAAGAGGAGAACATCCATGTGAACATCCCCAAGTTTCCATAAACTCTATGTTCTGTCATTTTGTATGGCCTCGTGGGTTGGTTTTAAAGATCAATGACACCTTTCACCTGTATGGTGCTTTATGGTTAAGAAAGCATTTTCACATACTTATCTTATTTGGTCCTCACAATTATGCTCTGAGAGAGGTACAACAAATTATTTTCCCCATTTTAGAAATGAAAAAACTGAGGACCAGGGCGGTTAGGCAATGTGCTATTACACCGACAACAGGTGGAAACTCAGGACTCCAGCTTAGGTCTTCCAACTTGAGCTCTGTTATTCATTCTTGTGAGGGGTCCAGTGTGCCTTTAAAATCAGATAACTATGGATCATCTCTCCAGAAAGATGAACTTGGGATTTTTAGATGTTTAAGCTCAACATAGATACCAGGTAAAATTCCCCTACTTTCGGCCACCCTTATGAATTCATGCAAATGTATGTATGCCTTGCTTCTCTGACCAGATTGCAAGCTCCTTGGAGGTTCAGGCCATGTGTTTTCTCCTCCCTCCGACTCCCTCCAGCAACTGTCACAGAGCCAAGCACCTAGCTGGGGTTCTTGCACTGCCAGGAAGAGGCAAGCCAAAGTAAAGAATGCAAAATAACTAATTGGGACAGATGTCCATTTCCACGATTGACCACTTGTCCTACAAGAGCTGATATCCTTGTACATGTCCTGCCCTAGGCAGTCCTCTGCCTGCCACACTAGTCCCCAAATCCTAGAACAGAGCACAGGCTCCCATGGTGGCAGCAGCAATACCCTCCTCCTCGATGCGATTTTCCAGGCACCAGATGGGCTCAGAGGTATGAAGACACATGACCTCAGTGATCTCACACCCCAGGAGCCTGATTTAAGTAAAGAAGGCAGACTGGTTGCCTTACCTGGGGACGTAGAGGTAAATCCGTGGGAGGGGCTATCATGAGCTTAAGTTGAGAGGGGGGAGTGATACTGAAGCAGGAACAGCCAAGAGCATCTGAGGAAAGCTGCTGAGGACATCGGGTGACTGGAAGGAGAGGTGCCTTCTTGCAGTGGGAGGGGTGGGTGGGTCTGGGAAGTGCGTCAGAAGGCTGAGCCCAAGGCCAGCGTAGGTTCTCTGACCACTTGTGCACACTTGGCACCAAAATTCAGTGCAGTCTTGTTTCATGTCCCTAGAACTTTACCCTCATCAGCAACCATGACTCCAGTCCTTTCACCAGAACTACAAAGAGGAAACAGTGATAATCCAAAGGCAAGGACAATTGACCAGATAAACAGAGATGGCTTCGATTTCAGACTTTTGCCCCATTATTACCCTGCCATCTCTTTGTTATCCTGTATCTCAAGTCCTTACTTTCCCAGATTTGGTGGAGAAGGAAAAGGATTCCAAGACTGTTGTAAGCGGGGCCACTCCCAATAAATGAGACCAACCCGTACCCTAGGGACTGACTCAGTTGAGCTTCATAGTCAGAAGAATCTGAATTTCCAACAAAGGAGGTCTCTGTCTCCCTCCTTGTAGATAACAATAACTCTACTATGAGAAGAATTCTAGGGTGATAGGATATTAGAGAGAACTGGGACCTAGAGCTTACATATTGATCTAACACGTTCACTGACAGATGAGGAGACTTAAGAGTATGGCGATGACATCAGTCCAGGCCACCCAGGAAGTTAGTGAAAGAAATTGCATTAAAACCCAGAAATCTTGACCTAATACCACACTAGCTCTTCTCCTATCATATCTATCCTGGCCCTTTTAAATGCCAAAGGCTTTCACCCAGGTACAACTCTGAGCTACCAAGAAGGAAGGTCTGAATTCGTGAAACTTATTTGTGGGAACCACTGCTCTTTAGGAGAACTTTTTTATATTGCAGCCAGCCCTGGAGACTCTGTCCCTGCCTCCCTGCATCCTGCAGGGAGAGAAAGAACCAGAATTTCTGTTCTAAAAGCCCTTCTGGCTGCCAAGCCTTCCCCCTCTGGCCAAACACAGTACCTGATCTCATCCTAGTGGATCTCCACCCTTCAGACAGTCCCAGTACCCAGTCCTGGAGCAGAGGTGGTGATGCCCTGTCAGGTACAAGGTGCAAGTGGAGCCTCTTGCACAGACACTTCATAAATGTTCTACAAGTGAATAACTAAGGTTCCAACTCTTCTATACTGCCTCCAGTTCACCACTTCCAAAGCATCCAACAAACTTGCCTTCAATCTGTGGATCAAATCAAGTCAAAGAAACAGACATTAACTAAGGTATTATTGGAAAGGCAATGTACAGGTGCTGAGCTCTAGACAAAGACATGTCTGAGTCCCTGCCTTTGAAAGACTCACAGGCTAACTGGGGGAGACCAGGTGATATTACATTTTAAGTTAGTATCACAGGGTAACAATACAAGAAGTGTCACGAAGCAACAAATGACCAGAGTAGGTTATCTGTGCATTGTTACACAGAAAAAAAAGAACACTGGGGATTGAACAGTCCAGGGAAGTTTGTGGAAAAGGAAAAATCTCATCAGGACTGGGAAGGATGGGTAGAACTTAGAGGAGTGAAGGAAAGAACATTTCAGAAATTGGTAACTGAGAAAAGACAGAAAAAATAGAAAAATGCAAGTGTGGTGAGGGTAGTGAGTAATGCTAATTGCAGTCGTAAATGATGTTTATCATCTATCGGACGCTATTCTTAGCAGCTAACATTGATTAATTCTCTTGATTCTCATGCAATTCAAATTATTACTACTATTATCACATTTGTACGGTCGAGGAGACTGAGGCATAGAGAGGTTTTAAGTTATCTGAGGGCGCAGCTGGTAAGTGAGCTGGAATTTGAGCCCAGAGGCTACACATTCAGCCACTGTTTCTCTCACTGTGGCTAGAAGCGTTGATTTCTTGGGAAGGTGTGTTGGGCAGATCACAGAACACCTGGAATACTATATTACACACTTGGACTTGGTTTTGTGGGCAGTGGGAAATCATTAAAAGTTTCTGAGCAGGGAAGTGGATCTGCGTTTAGGGTTTTAAAGTGAGACACACACATGAAGGAAATCCTAAAGGACACCTTCATATTTTTAAAAAACACAGAGAAATATATTAGCACGTAGATAAAAATGTCCCTCCTTTTCATAGAAAGCCTTGTCCAGAGTTACTCCCAGTGGCCTCTTACATCTTAAACTTACATCTTAAACTTGGGTCCGGGATCAAATCCTTGATTGGTGGTACTGAGGAAACAACCAAAATGTAAACATCCCTGAAATCTCCCCAGCACATGCTCAGAAGCTAAGGGCCAAGACAGGCTTAGAGGATAGCGTTTACAGGGAGATAGGAGACATCAGATCTGGAAAGCGTGGGGAAGAGTGGAGGGAAGAAAATGTCAATCAGCAAGTGAGAGGTCAGCAAATGAGTTGGGACCTTGGGTGTACAATTCAGCAATAATTTAAGCATGATAGAATCAAAGCTTCTGGAAGAGGAAAAAATATTGTCAGCTATCTCCTTGATTATTTTGTAATAGCAGATAATTTCTTTAGTCCCTTCCTTCTTTTTACAGGTTAAAATGGAAAATCTTTTCTCATGCACAGAATGCTTTTATTTCTCTCTCTTTCTTTCAGGACTCAATTTTCCTAATTCATTCTATCAAGCACTATAATGTTCTCGTGACTATCCACTCGAATGAACGTGGGACAGATCGAGTAATAAGAACTTTGAAAGGGTGGTGATTGAAATAAGAGCATCTTTTTATATTTTCCAGGAACTGTAGCCTGCTCAAGCCAATAGAGTAAAAACATTAGATAATTTGATTTCTGAGCACAGATTAGATAATTGTCTTGGATGGGACTTTGGGAATGGTCATAGGAGATGAGGCATCATCCTGTTGGGAGGGTCTTCAGGGAATATTGGGTTTATGTGAGTGTCATTTGGCTCCCGAGTCACAAAGCATGGATTGCAGGGCTGGCCTTAGTCCAGGCTCCAGGCAAAATTACGTACTTATCCTTGTAAATTGTGGTATTCAGTATAACCATCGCCTTGATTTATGGCCACGCCTTCATGACCCCACTTTTGGAAATGGACTCCAGATCTGAGTTCAGGCAGCTGCTTTACGCCCATCCACAGGAAGCCGACAGATAAATGGTGTGGGGGTGGGCGAAGTGGCTTGTGAATGCCCAAATCTTGTTCTCTCGAACAGGTATGTTTGTTTGAAGAATGAATTGATTAGTTTGTGTTTAAGTGAGGGCAAAAAGCACTCTAATGTAAGAAAATCAAATGCTATATAGACATCCCCTCTCCAATCACATGTGTGGTGTTGATAATCTGTGAGAGCTGGTCTTTCGTTCCTTTGCTATCTTCCCAGCTGCTACTATTTGAAAAGACTTAAGCCCATGCCTGATGCTGAGTCACTTGTTTGGTGCTGTGTGTAAGGGGTTTGGAAATAAGTCACATTCCCAGACCCAAGTCCTAGGAACCAAGTTACTACTTCCAGGCTCCTGTGTTGACCCCAAATCCTTCCCTTTCAGCCAGGTCTGGGATAACTGCTCCCCAGAACTGATCTGGGTACCCGTGTGGCCTCAGAGCCAAAGTTCTTTCTCTGTTGGCCCTTCCCTATATGTTGGCCCAAATCCCAGAGGTAAAATGCTACCCTGGTTTCCTCTCGTAAATTCTTACTTCTCGCCCTGCTTAAAATTCTGCTTCTCCTCTAGAACTAGATACTCGACCCACCTTTCATCCATCCTCGTGCCTTCTCCCCACTAGCTGGGGTTTTCTGTGATGCCAGGTCATGGAATGACTGCCTTGAGACAGGGCACGTTTGTCTTATTGGACCCTCATGATTGATTTCTGTTGATTTAATTCAAGGTCTCTCAACATGAGTGCAACCACGCCTGGGCATGTATTGGAAACTCAAGGGGGCATTTTTTTGATTGCCCCAGTATTTGGGAGGGGCGATAGTGGCATTTAGTGAGAGGAAAGTCAGGATGCTATTCTCCAATTGTGTGCACCACAGGCACGTTAACCAAGAAATGTTGTGTGTCCTGGGTAACCTTCAAAACTCACACTGGATGTTTGTGTGGGAAAACCTGTTTATAATTATCTGGGTGTGGAACACAATCCCATTTTACGTGGAAATACAATTACTTTTGCATAGTTTTAACATACATGGACTTTTCCATAAATGCCCTCTAAGCATTTTTAAAGGAAGTGAAGATCGTACTGTGTTTGTTTCAGAACTTTACCAGCAGTAGTCACGATCTCAGAAAAGCACCTCACTGTCAGTGACATCATTCTTGGTATTTGAGTTGCCAGCACAGTGTCTCTGTCTACATTTGTCTCTGACACATTCACCTTGATCTCAAAGCAATGGACTCCTTCATTCTATCTTCTAGTTAGTCACCCCCCAAGCATTCATATACTCCAATACATATTATTTTATTACAAATTATTCCTCTCCCACCAGTATTTTTTCTTTATTTTTATAGTTAGGACATTATATTAAAAATATGTATGTAGGTGGTTTATTATCTATGAATTTCTTTTCAGAATAATAAATGGAACTTAACAAAACAACATTTAAAATTAGGTTATTGGCTTTCCATGCTACCCAGGGAGAGGTCCATACAGCATTGTTCTGTGTTCCCATGGCAACTTAAAGGGAAACTTTCACAGTGTCTGCAAACCTTGATGTCCTGCAAATGAAGGAGGAAGATGTCATCAAATTCCTTGCAGCAGGAACCAACTTAGGTGGCACCAACTTTGACCTCCAAATGGAACAGTACATCTACAAAAGGAAAAGTGATGGCATCTACATCATAAATCTGAAGAGAACCTGGGAGAAGCTTCTGCTGGCAGCTTGTGCCATTGTTGCCATTGAAAACCCAGCTGATGTCAATGTCATATCATCTGGGATTACTGACCAGTGAGCTGTGCTGAAGTTTGCTGCTGCTCCTGGAGCCACTCCCCTCGCTGGCTGCTTCACTCCTGGAACCTTTGCTAACCAGATCCAGGCAGCCTTCCGGGAGATTTCTGGTGGTTACTGATCCCAGGGCTGACCACCAGCCTCTCACATAAGAACATAGGTTCTTATGTTAACCTGCCTACCATCACTCCGTGTAACACAGACTCTCTACTGCGCTATGTGCACATTGCCATCCCTTGCAACAACGAGGGAGCTCACTCACTGGGTCTGATGTGGATGCTGGCCCGGGAAGTTCTGCGCATGTGTGGCACCATTTTCCCGTGAACACGCATGGGAGGTCATGCCTGATCTCTACTTCCACAGAGATCCTGAAGAGACCGAAAGGGAAGAGCAGGCTGCTGCTGAAAAGGCTGTGACCAAGGAGGAATTTCAGGGTGATGGGCTGCTCCAGCTCCTGAGTTCACCGCTACTCAACCTGAAGTGGCGGACTGGTCTGAAGGCGAGCGGGTGCCCTCTGTGCCGATTCAGCAGTTCCTGCGGAAGACTGGAGCGCCGGCCGGCCACTGAAGACTGGTCTGCAGCTCCCACTGCTCAGGCCACTGAATGCATAACAACAACCACTGAGAGGTCTTCAGCTGCTCTCGCACAAAGGCAAACAAAATGGAAATAAAGTTGAAGGAAAATAAACAGTTTTTTAAAAAAAATCAGGTCATTGGGTCTAATCAGATTAAGAAACTTTGACCTAACTGGGTATTGTAGTACTTTCTGTTGAAGGCAAGAAAGGACTGAACATGAGGTCAGTGCCTTCCCAGGAGAAGGCCGTGGCTGCCAATCAAGAGGTCTCATGGGCAGTATCCCTTTGAGAAACTGACCACTTTCCAATTTTATTGTTTATCCTCATCAGGAATCAGCAGTTTTCAGAATTCCAGATCACTTAAATCAGGCAAATCCATAAAGTTACTCACAGTCAGCTTAACAAATTTACATTGGGAGACATTTCTTCCCAGGGAGTGAAAAGCTTACGTCCACTGTCCTGGGCAGCCAGTCCTAGGAACAAAATGAGCATGAACGCTGAGCACGAGCACACAGAGTACTGAAGAGAGGTCAGAAGAGACACTCCCATCCCACAGCAGAGCATACTCTGGCAGTCACAAAGAGCAGGGTCTCTCTTCCGCACAGTGCTTAGGTTTTCACTTTCTGTAGCCCAGTTGATTACTTCCCCTTCTGTCCACACCTCCACCCACCTTCACACAGTCTTCCTTCAGGCAATGTACAATACAATTGATTAAATATCTTCTAAATGACATTCACATTCTGGACCTGCTTTCTTCTGATTACGCCAAATCGCCCACCTTGATTGGAGTTTTGTGAAGTCCACGCATTTCACAGTCTCTTGTTTTACTCCCACAGATGACTAATCATATCCACTGTCTGTGAATTTCACTAGTTCAACTCAGAAGGTGAACTTATGTCCGTGATCTCCAAGTTCATGGAGAGTCAGAATTTCTATTGTTGCATCCATATCCTTTTTTTTTTTTTTAAGATTTTATGTGTTTATTTGACAGAGAGAGAGACAGCCAGCGAGAGAGGGAACACAAGCAGGGGGAGTGAGAGAGGAAGAAGCAGGTTCCCAGAGGAGCAGGGAGCCCGATGTGGGGCTCGATCCCAGGATGCTGGGATCACGCCCTGAGCCAAAGGCAGACACTTAATGACTGAGCCACCCAGGTGCCCCTGTTGCATCCATATCCTAATGTCAGAAATGAGGGCTAAGGCCCTCTCAGACACTTTTCCTGCTCTGCACTAGTCCCTATAGCTGGGACAGTTTTTCTGATTCTTATCTCAACTTGATAAAGAATAGTCCTACCTCCCTTCAGCTTCCCACTGACCCCTTTCTGCCTCCCAGCCACCCTGAGTGTAAAACTTCTAGCATAGATCAAGCTGGAGACCACCCAAATTATGACAGTAACTGATTATGGGTCAGAATTATAATACAAGCATCAGGGTATTTGTTGGGGGGGGCGTGTTTGGTTTTCAGTTTGTTGCTTTTGAATAGAGTGATTTCTACTTACATAAACCGGTCAGATGAACCAAGGAGCTGATTAAATGAACAGTTTAGTTAATTAAGAGATAGTATATATAAAATAGATTTACAATAATTTTCACAGAATTATTAATGAAATATAGTTAATTCAAAACCTACATGAACTATAGTTTAATTAATTTCTCATGGTTCAGAAGAGAAGAGTTCAGGGGAGTGTTCTCAACCCTCTGCACCCTATTATATTATGGACTGAAATAATGTTTCCTCAAGCTTTTCATTTCAATCACCCAAACCCTCTCAGTCCTTATTAGTGTTCTCTGTGCTCTTTTGACTTTGCAGAGCTGAAATTTTCACTATTATATTTGCATCAGTAAGAACCTTTAACTTTAAAAGATTTCAGCCCATTTTTTCATTAAGTTTTTGAGTATGAACACTTCCCTCACCAAATCAAGAATTTATGTTAGTGTATTTCTGTAAGGCTTTAATTTAATGCCTTCAATTCTTCTCCATTAGAAGAAGATGACAGTAAATATGGCACAAGTTCATCATTTTCTCTAAGAGTTTTTAAATATTGAATGAACATTAAAGAAATTTAAGTGTAAGAAATATCTGAAATTGTACCTCATTTATTCATTCACTTAATTATTCATTACATGAACATTTATTAAGCATCCATCATGTGGCAGACACTGTATTAGGCATTGGAGACAGTAAGATAGCAAGTCATGGTTCCAATTCTCAAGGAACTCACAGTTTAAAAAAGGAGAGAGAGAGATGTAAAAATTAAATTTCAATTCAGTATATGGGTACTACTAAGGAAGTTTGATGAAAGTTCAGTGGTAGCACAAAAAAACTAAATGATCAACTCTACCTAAAGAGAAAGGCTACAGAAAGTTCACAGAGAATCTACTTATACTGAGTTTTGAAGGAGAGGTAGAAATTTTCCCTCTAGACACAAGAGGAATATTTCAGAAAGATGGAAGACCATGTGCTAATGTCCACAGGCAAGTAGCAATAATGCAGCTTCTGGGAACTGGAAGCAGTTTGATGGGTCTGGTGCCTAAGACAAGACCTCATAAAGATAAGGCTGGAAGGGCTAGATCCTAAATGACCTTGAATGCCCAGACAAAGGGTCTGGAACTGATGAGTGCTAAAAGGGGAAGTGACACAATCATATCTGTGTTAGGTAGGATCACAACGGATTCGATGTGGATGGATATGTGGTAAGACCAGAGGTAAGAAGTATAACTGAAATGGCTTGCTGTCTACTGAAGATACACGATCCCCTTGTACGGTACAGACTGGATGCTGGGAAACATTTGCTTCACAATGATCAACATTTCCCAGTTCTCTCCAAGTGGAACCATGTGACTAGTTCTGGCTAAGGAAGGTGAGTTAAGGTGTGTAGGTCATTCTGAGCCAAGAGGGTTAAGTGAACCTACCCTATGTAGTTTTCACATCCACAGCAAACCTGAAGGCCTCATCCTGAAAATGGTTGTATCACAAGATGGAAAAAACCCGGATCCCTGAGTCAGAAAAAAAAAAAGTGCCCAGGAGAGCCACTCAGCCAATTACACTTATGTTGAACTTCGCATCAGTAAACAATATTTTGTGTACTAAGCCTCAGAGATCTAAATATTATCTTTAAAAAATATTTAGTTGGATTACCATGACTAATACAGGAGGAGTATTAGGAGATGTTTGCAATGCTTGAGATAAAAATAGAGACTTCCCATGTTATACACTGAAATATAGGAGACTTTAAAGAAGATTAGTGGAAAATGGAAGAAAGAAGGATAATGATTTATAGATAATATTAAGAAGACAGAAGAAGATGGGATCTGGAGCATAAGAAGCAATAGCTCCTTCAACAGGAGAAGGGAAGGAGTGAGGTCTCTTTACTTAAAACAGGAGAAAAAACACAGCTATAGGTAAGCAGTAAGAAGATGCCTAATAGCTACATTTTCTCTGAGAAATAGCAGGTGAAGACATCTGCTGAGAAAGTGAGAGTAAAGTTTTGAGGAGCAAGAAAAACATTAATAGTAATATCTGTGAAGAACAGGAGAGAGCTGTAGAGAGATATGTGACAAGTGAAAGACACCACCCCACAGAACTGACTGAATTTTCTCCAGCCCAGCTCATCATTCTGGGTGTAGGGGTCAGAAAGGTGGATTTTAGGATTAATCCAAGATTGAAAGATTGCGGAATAAGTACAAGTGCAAAACAAAGGAGTAGTGGAAATGACCCAATAAGTTAGGGTAGCTTCCAGTGCTATAACCAAGAACCCAACAGTAATTCAGTGGTTCAAACAAGATAGAATCTTCACATTCTGGGTACAATGGTGTAAACATATTCTACACTGGATGCAGGTAAAAACCTGGGCAGCAGATATACAGCAGCTTTTCAAGGACTCTGAAAATTAAATAGTAGCTGGTGACTGGGAGGGAGGACTAAAATTTGAAGTACCATCAAACTGGTGGTGAGTTTATTATCTTTTTCCTCCAATACACCAGGTTCAACTGTAAGCAACACAAAACCTGAATGTGGGCATCTGCACAGACAGAGGGAGCTCCAGGAGAAGTTGTCTAATTCTGGCTCAAAGAGCAGGAAAGAGTCTCCTAATCCTCAGAGTGGGGGGAAACTCCCCCCACACACACACTTTAACTTTTCTTCAGTCTCTCATACACCAGCCTGTAAGAAATCTCATGATGGCAGTTGCAGTGGCAGCAACTGTGGTGACAACTGGCCTACCGGATTCTGAAGGAGGGGAACTTCTTCCCTGATCAGAGGAACTATGATTCTCAGAGGGTGAGACAAACCCCCATTGCTTTTTGTCTTCTCTGTGTTCTTCTACTGGTAAGCCCTGGACATCATTGTAGTTGCAAACAGTGTGCTACAGAGTGGGTAAATATAGCTCCAATTCTGGTTGGAGAACTCCAGGTAACCAGAAAGTACTGAAGAGATTACTATAGGGAGGAGATTGGGAAAGCAGCCCCATAAAGCTGCTTATGAACTCCTGAGCTCATTTCCAACTGAACACTGATGGATTTGACCCTAAACAGCATGCCATAGACTATAAGAACTGATCTATGTAATACACCACGGCCAGGGTCACAAACTAGCCACTGGGTGGTTCACATGCAAGACAGATCTGAATAGCACCGAGAAAGCTTTACAATAGACATTACATTGAAACCACAGAAAGCTGGTTGGAGCTTGTACCTGAACCAAACTGGACTGGTTGTCTGTTAAAACATAACAAATACTCAGGATCCCATAACATAATATTCAAAATGTCCAAGATACAATCCAAAAGTAATCAACATATAAAGAATCAGGAAAATCTCAACCCTGTGTGGTCAAAGATAATCAATATATGCCAATGCCAAGATGACACATATGTAGGAATTATCTGATAAAAACTTTCAAGCAACTATAAAAATACCCCAGAAAGTAAAGGCAAACACTATTAAATATAAAAAGTTAAAAAGTCTCAGCAAAGAAATTAAATATATAAAGAAGAAACAAAGGGCAATTTTAGAACTAAAAAATATAAAACTGAAAAGAAAAAAAAAAAAAAACCTTACTAAATGGACCCAAGAGCAGAATAGAGATGGCAGAGAAAAGTTTAAGTGAACTTGAAGACAGATCATAGGGAGAGTGAACAAGAGAGTTGTTTGTTTGTTTTTTTGTTTGTTTGTTTGAAGAATAGAGCTTCAGACACCTGTGAAATACCAAAAGATCTAGCATTGATGTCATCAGAGTCCCACAGGAAAGCATAAAAGTAGTGCAGAAAAATTAGCTGAAGAAATGATGGTTAGAAATTTCCCAAATTTTGTCAAAGGCATAAATCTACACACTCAAGGAGCTCAGCAAACCTCAACAGAATAAATCCAAAGAAATCTGTGCCCAGACACATTGTAAGCAAACTTATAAACTAACCACAAAGAAAAACACTTGGATGTGACCAGAGGAAATGGACATATTATTTATAGGCAAACAACAATTCAAATGACTGTGGAATTCTTATCAGAAACTATGGAGGACAGAAGGAAGTAGAACAATATTCATAAAGTGCTAAAAGAAAAAACACTGTCAAACCAGAATTCTATATCCACTAAAATATCCTTTAGAAAGGAAGGTGAAATAAAGATATTCTCAATGAAGGAAAACTAAGAGCCAGTAGAACTGCCCAAAAATAATTGCTGAACAAAGTCCTTCAGACAGAAGGAAAATGTTACCAGAGGAAACTTGGGACATCAGAAATGAAGACAGAGCAACAAAAATAGCAAATATACAGGTAAATATAAGAGAGTATTCTCCTCTTGAGTTCTTTAGAATACTTTTCTAAAGCAAAAATTAGAAAATACCTAAAGCTGAACAAAAATGAAAATATAACATATCATAAGATGTGGATGCAATTAAAGCATTGCCTGGAGAGATATTTATAGCATTAAATACTTATATTGGCAAAGATGAAGTTTCTCGAATCAATATTCTAAACTCTACCTTGAAAAACTTAAAAAAGATGAGTAAAATAAAACTGAAATAAGTGGGATGGAAAAATTAATATAAGAGCAAAAAAATCAAATAAATTTAAAACAAAACCAGTAGAAAAAAATCAATGAGATCAAAGCTCAATAAAACTGATAAATCTTTAGCAAGAGAGAGAAATTGCCACTATTAAAGAGACTGAATTCATAGTTTAAAATCTTCAAAAAAAGAAAGCTCCACACCCAGATGGTGTCACTGGTGAATTTTCAAAAAGTTTAAAGAAGAAATAACATTATTTCTGCACAATTTCTTCCAGAAAACAGAAGAAGAATGAACACTTCCCAACTTACTTTATGAAATCCATATTATCCTGATACAAAAAGCAAACAAAGATAGTACAAAGAAAACTAGAGATGAACATAGTCCATAATCGGAAACACAAAAATCCCAAAGATATTAGCAAATTGAATCCAGTAATATAGAGAAAGACTAATATACCACAATCAAGGGAATTTATCCAGTAATGTGATATTGGTTCAATATCTCAAAACCATTCAATGTAATCCATCATATTAATAGCAAAAAAAGATGAAAAGGCAAACCACAGAAAATATTTGCAAAACAAAACATGTATCTGACAAAGGACTTTTATTCAGAATATATTAAAAAAAAAAAAAAA